>NW_010126292.1:57293-82321 GCF_000699245.1 Pterocles gutturalis
AAACATTCCTTACACATTTTCTGTATGTTTGCATCTCCTCAGAACACAAAAATGATCAAAGGTTACTGTGCAGTTTTCCATGCAGTTGTTTTTCCTCCACCTTTTTCCTCTTCCTCTTAAAGGGATTTTTTAAAGCAACTGATGTTGTAAATAGAAGAGATCTAATTATTTCACTGTGGTTCATTATGGATGTTTCTGCGTGTGACAAAACTCCCTGTATCATCAGCACCAGAAACTGCCAAAGATCACTCAGGACTGAAACAGTTAAAATATTATCCCTGCAGACTAAGGAATGTAAGCAGGATATTGTATCCTGCAAATGCCAAAGGGTGGGTACCACCATCACACCTGGCTTTAGGCAAGGCTCCCTTCCTCTCATTCTTGATCCATAAATCCACACAGATGTTTTGAATGGAAACATCAGTCTACTGACAACATATTTCAATGTCAGAACCTGCATGCAGCTACAGTGAACGCAGTCACTTGACAACTGCCAAAACCCTTCACTGATGTTCTATTTAATATAAGTAGTGACACTAAAAAGGCAATAAATAGCATTTCCTGTCCAGCAGCTGAATCCTAGCTTCTGTTTATCTGGGAAAGATTCTGTAAACAAAATCAGACAGAAGACTTGACACGGCTTCATACTCCTTCATGCTATTAGTATTACAAACTAATTTTTGGCTTACCATGGATTCACTCATTAAGAGGAGAAGAAGAGCCTCTTCTACGTTGTCTTGAGGACAGTACGCACTGAAAGACAGAACACACTTTTCTGAGGAAGGTCAAGAATTATCCTGTCAGCCTCTCATTTCACAAGAGGAGCAGTAACTTGAAACATCTCATGCATAATTCATTTGCTAGGCAATACCTTCTTTTGCAGGTTCTTACAATTAAAAGCTCTACAATATATCCTAGATGAGCTATACTGAACTATAAATAGATTATTTCCATTTCATAGCAAAGACAGCTATTTGCCTGGATTTTCTTCCTTCCTCTGAAAAAAATATAACAACAAACACTCAAGGTTTAATGCTTTTTTTTTCCAGCAGACCTTTTGATGGGAAGTTAAAAACAAGAACACACAAACTACCACAAGAATCAGTGACAATTTAGCAGCACTGAAGAGCGTTCAAACACTGTCCTTCCTCCTGCTAATAAACAGAAATAAATAAGAAAGCTTACTTCTCTTCTGTGTACAGCTCGGGCCTCCGATAAAGAAGATTGCTAACGTAAGACTGATCTTCCTTGTTCATTAACTCAGGAAGTGGATCAGATAAAGGGCTCCAGTAACAGTCTTCACTGAGGGAATGGAGAAGTACTTGGGCTAGCTGTTTGGCTGCAGTCTACAGGTTAGTGAACAGTACAGAAAAAGACACGTCAGTGAAGCCTTCTCCAACACAGAAGATTCACCTCTCCCACATTCCACCTTGGGAAAGAGATGTACCAACAAAATGACAGCACCACTTTTCAGAAAGCTAGAGTAGCTAAAACAGCTGCTAAGAAGTCTACAGCAGTGGCAGTTTCCTCCCTGCTCCGAAAAGGCCAGCCTTCTGCATTTAAATGGCCTTGTTGCAATGCTCTAGGAAAAAAGTATCAAAAAGGCCTGACAGCAAGGGATGCTTTGGTGAATGAAGACAACTGATTGCCACATGGACCACTGAGACAACCTCACAAATGTTACTACATCGTAGTATGATAGCACTCCACCGCATTCTCAGCTCAGACTTTTGTATGCAAGTCTCAGCCCAGAGGCTACTTTTGTATTAGGTTTAAAAGATCAGTGCTTTATCTGTTAAAATCACTCTTCCTGCAGCTTTTCATAGCTTCATCTCAGTACTGCTTCTCTCCTTTTGTTGCAATAATGGAGGGAGAAAAGGATTAGGAACTTTATATTGAGACATGACACACACTTTTTTGACCATTGAGTGGCCAAGGATCCTTAAATACTTGCTTTCTGGTTCATATACATAGCTGGCAAGCTGGGCCCAAAAGGGGGAAGTTAACTTGACTTTGCAAAACTGTCTTTGGCATTTGTCCTCATTCCTGACCCAACAAATCTCTAATTTTTTGCATTGTAAATAGATGAACATGCAAACAAGTACAGAGATATCCAAATGGGTGGTTATCTTCTGCAAATTCTAAGCAGCACGGCAATCTAAGCCGTACAGTAAATATTGCACAGAACAGCAGGGTGAAACTTCAACTCTTCTGTCCTAATACTTGTAAATATTATTTGGGAACTTCTCTTACTGCTGCATATGTATTTTATATGCAGTTTACACTTTGAGATGTGTTATGAGGCCACCAAAAGTCATTTTCTTTTAAATACCAGGACAGGTATGATTGAGAAAATGAAAGACTATTTACTATAGGACCAAACAAATCATATTGAGGTTAAAGTTCCTGTAATCAGATTCAGAAAAATAACTTATTTTGATGCAAGGCTCATCTACCTCACCACACAAGAATTCACTGAATTAGTCTAAAATGCAACCACAGTAGTGTGAGCTGTTTCTTTAAACACCAGGAGTGGAGGTTTCATAGATGTACCTAGCAAATGGCAAAGTGACCAGAATGCGTGATGGTGCCTCAAAGAAATACTGTCATGTACAACCCCCTGCAAACTCCAAGACCTTCCCTGCACTCCTAGTGACAAGTTAAGAAAGCCTTCTGTTTCCAACTAGGCTTTTCTATGCTTTTTTTAGCAAGTAACCATGAGCAAAATGGCCTAGGGCCCCATGACATTAGCCAGGATCATTTTATCATCTCAGTGTGTAATTATTTAGTCAGTTCTACCCTGAGGGACCAACTCTCCTATATTTTTTCCTACAGTCTTAGAGGGGAGGGAAAAATAACATGCCAGCAACAGAAAGACTTCTACTGGTTCACACAGAAGTAGGAGCCCAGTTTCTGATAAGCCTTTCAAAAGGCAAGACCCAAATACTTTTACTGTCCTTGATTTTAACATACAGTACAGTAGCTGTGTAAATTAGCTTCACTCTTGTTTTGAATAAGACCAAACAAACCAGAACAGGCTGAGACTCTGATTTATGTTATTACTGCCTTTGGCTAAAAAAAGCATCATTATGCTTGAAGAACACTGTGATCCCACAAATCAGAAAAAAAAAAAAAAAAAATCACGTGTTCCACTTTCATGCTTGAAAAACTTGTTTAATTAAGCACAATCCTCCCTTTGCCCTCTTGACAGCTCTTTAAAAATAAGTAAGAAAATGAAAATACAACTTCTAGTAAAATGGAAATCCCAGGAAACACTATCAGATGAACATCTTCAGATTTCCCCTTAGGGATAAGTCTCCCAGGAGTGTTGTACAGCTCTCCCCAGTTGCACAGGGACAGGAACATTTGAGTGCCACATTCTGTCACAGTATAGGAACAGCAGATGGTTAAACTAATTCAGCAAAATGATAAAACAGGCGAGCAAGAAAAATTCCCTGAGCTTTGATCTCAATCTGGAAAAGGATGTTAACAAAGGATGTTTGAGTATAACAATTATTTAAGTCACCTCTTTTTATTCCCTGCACCACCTGTATTCTCAATTAGGCACATAAGGTGATTCCAAGGCAACAAGAAGATTCTTTTCTAGAACAGAAGTTCCAAAATACATGGATGTGACAAACCTAGGGGATCTTGAGTGCTTTTTTTCCTTTCTGCTAACACTTTCATTTTAGGTCTGTATTTACATGTGAGCTAGACTCACAGTTGGTCCATCTATTGAAAGCTGGCACTCTCTATCTCCAAAATGCTATGCGAACCCATGCCCACCTCTCTTGCCCAACTTCTCTGGAATTACACAAAACACAAAGCTGAACCAACCACAAAACAAGTTTAGTGTATCAACATCAATGCTTTTAGTGCTGCAAAGTTTTCATTCATGTTCTCAAGGCTGCTGTTCTCCACGCTATTGACCTTGTCACCTACTGAGTGACTTCAGGACAAGACTTCTTAAAAGATTCCTTAAAAAAAGATTTAACTTCTTAGACCAAGTTAAACAGGCACATAAATAACTTTCTCCATTATTTCTTTACCAGAGGCACTCAGGATAACAGGACGCAGAATGTCAACACTAGCAAAAATTTTAAAAATTAAAAATCCCTCTGTACTGTAATAAAGGGAGTTTTACAGGAAAAACACTGAAGCACTTGAGTCTGAAAAAGGTGGTTTAAGAGCCAGAAGCACTTAATGCTTCTGTATGCAAATGCAAAAAGGTATGCATGCAGACACTGAAAAGCAAGAAAGAATACAAGATATCATCACCTGAGGACAGCACTGTCTAAATACATCCCTATTTCAACCAGAGCTAGAAAACACACTGAAGAAAACCCCAAAAGTAACCCACATCATGCCCAGGTCTGAAGGCTCAGAGGTATCAGTTGAGTAGGTCTTTGAATTAAGTGCATCACTTGATACATCACTTCCAAAAGAAAAAGAAAAGGAAAAAAGGCAGCAACTATTCAAGTGAGGACACATACATCTTTGTCCTACTGCACTGGTTAATAAACAGAGAGACCTCCTGCATAGCAGATTACCCCACCTTCCCAACTCTCATTCCTCTTACCATTTTGAAGGTCTGAGTAGATTTTGTTTCCACAGTCCGTAGTATTTCTCGGAGACTCCTCATTCCTTTCACAATATTTCTATAGGGAAGGCAGAAAAAAAACCCTCACATCACAAAAGCCCAAAAAACAGCACATTGGAAACAAAGTATTTTTATGATGCCAAAGCTTGGCAACAAACTTGACATACAAACAAACTCATGAAACAATCACTTAACACTGAGTGCGCAGTAGCAAGACAAGTCACTCTGAGGCACAGATAGGACAATGGCACTGAGCAAGGCAGCAACTGTAGCATGCCTACTCCAGATGGCATCCTTGGAGAAGATCACATTCACATTTGACGAACAGAGGGGACATTTGGAAGCCTTTCATAGTTCATACTTATAAAGCAGATGCTGCTTCTTAAAAGCATTCACATCTCCTCTTCATACACACAGACTGTACTTGTTTGAATTATATTGAGCTTACTTGATGCTTTTAAATGACGATTCCTTTTAGGTGGTGCTTAAACGCCTTGTGTCTGATGGTCCAGACACATGATGAAATTACAGTGGTTTAAATAGTTTATTATTAGGCAGCTAAGTTGCAGTAACTGTCTGCAAGCACTGCTTAACCTGCAATAAAAGAGGGTTAGGCAAAAAAAAAAAAAAAAAAAATCACATTACTCTGCATATACCATGAGCAATTAAAGCAGACTAGTTGCTAGTTGCCAAATGGTATCTTAATCATGTGTCTCAGCACTAAGAGAGATGCTGAGAGGAAAGACTAAACACTGGACATACTGGTTAACACCCTTGCAGCCTACAAGCTCTTCAGGGCTAAGGACATGGCCGTACCACCATGGCAACTACAAAATGGTTCATCTGACTTTCATTGCAGGGGGGAAGCTACCCAAACAAATACAAGCTATCAGAAAAGGAGTAATGCTGTACTGAAATAAAGACAAACAGATAAGCAGTTGTACTGGTACATTAACTGCCACTTCAGCTTATTACAGAATTTTCTGTGCAGACAAAACCTGGATTTCATAAAAAAAAAAAAAGCCATATACCATAGCCACCTTTTCTGTCAATCTGATTAAATTTTGAAGGTAAGCAGTACAGACTGCACTTGTGCCCACTTTTGTGCACTGTAAGCCTTCGTGCACTCCAGAATCAATGGTAAGCATTTGAAGAAATAAAATGCAATCACGTTTACTATGAATATTGGCTACATAAATTGCCACCCTAAAGCTTATGGTCACCAAGTCACAGAATGCAAAAGTGTGTGGCCTCACTTTCAATCAATATTAATCTCAAAATTTTAAACTTTTAGGTAATCTGTAGATTGCCCAAAACTAGGTAATCTACAGACAAGTAACAAGGTAAGGCAAGAGCAAAAACACTGGAGACTTGCCCCTGTGGAGAAAGTCAGATGCTAGATGCTGTCTTTTCTCCTTACACTTTCTCCTAAGTAAGATGCTGTCTTTTTTCCTTACACTTTCTCCTAAGTAAAAGATGTCCTTTGAATTTATCAAGGGGAAAAAAGCTCAAGGAGGTTTTTGTAAATTGGACTTTAATGCTTCAGCAAGCTCTCTAATTACAGGGCCAAGACACCTGGTGCTTTTCTGTGGGTCTAGGAAAGAACATATCCACAAAGATGCAGTTCTGGACCTTAAACTGAGGAAAGCAATAAAGCAGGTGGTGATATTTATGCACTGAGTACTCACACAAAATCCAACAGAATTGTTCACATGCTATTTATTATCAGTCAAAAATCAATAAATTCCCCCATCTAAACAAAATGCACCTGCCCAACTGCTCTCCTCAGTTACTGAAAACTACTGGCATTTCCTGTGCTTCCTTGGGCTCCTTACGAGGCTGGACAGAGGAGTTATGGTATATAACAGTTCTACAACACTTTCAGAAATGTGTATGTTTAGATTTCTTGTTAGGATAATGGTATTTGTCTTAATAAATGAATACCATTAACTAGCACCTGAAAGAAGATTAGTGACCTCCTGCAAAGCCAATTAATTCCACATTCGGCACACACTTAAGATATGGAAAACCTAGAGAATGTGCTAAAGAGAGACAGTTTTATTCTCAAGGCTATAAACCAAGTTAAGCTTCACGGCAGAAACACCTTGCTCTAGTGGGGAGGAGACAGGAAAAGGAAAGGATATTGAAGCAATTAAATGAATGAAAGAATAAATAGCAAATTGCTGCCCATCTGCAAGTAGTCAGGGTTGAAACCATGAACCACATGACAAATGCCTAGAACACCTTCAACAGAAGGCAGGGGCGCAAAATGGGCAGCACAGGAGGAGCACCCTGCACTCACCACCTCCCAGACAGGTGCTTGTGTGGTCAGGGTCCCTCAGAGAGCAGCTGCTCCATGCCTAGGTCTCAACTCTGAAACACGCAAAGCATCTGACAACAGTATCAGTTCTACAGGACTGATGATTTGTTTAGGCAGCTTTTATATTTTGAACTTTATCAAACATTATTGAGCCATGACAGGAGACAGAGCACACCTGCCAGCAGTCTGCAAACATACCTCACCACAGGAGTTTCTCTTTCTGCTCTACTGTTCCAAGCCAGGAGGCTATCATGAGCACACATTTCATTTTAAGCATACGAATTGCTCTGCTCATAACGATAAGGATTTTACTGTTCCATTAATAGATGTCCTTCATACACTAATACTGCACTTGAAGAGATTTTTTTAAATTAGGACCTGAAGAAGTTAACAAAAAGAAAAGTATGTATTTGAACAGAAATACATGTACATAGATAAGTGGATGAGGATGCAAACATAAAGCCTCAGGCAATCCATGGTGAATCCATTTGGTCTTGTCTAGATTAGAAACTAAGGAATCTTGAGCCTGTGCAGGATGTGGATAGAAGACTGTGGAAATCCCAGGTACTGTTGCCTCAAGCCATGGCATTGTAAGTGAACATCATGGAAATTAAATGAGTTGGAAGAGTCCATGGGCCCCTATTGCACTGCTAAGATGCCATAAAAAAAAATGAGGATGAACAGGAAGGGAAAAGGCACATGGTCATTAAACCGCCTTGGTTTTAGCCATGAAAAGTGGCAAGAGAGGCATTTAAAAAAACATGATGAAATAAGGTTTAGGATTTAATTATAGCTAATCTAATAACGAGGAACACAGAAAATCATGGGTGCAAACTGTGACAAAAAGCACCTTGAGTCCAGTCAGTCCAGCTTAGCATGAAAATCTGTTTTGTTTGTACAAGTACCCTGTTAATACAGGGCAAATAACTACCAGTCCAGGAATCAAAGCAGGCGTATCACATTTATCATATTGTTTGGTTAATGCTACACAAAATTTTAAGATAGAAGAAAAGAAATACACTGTTTTCTATGCAAATTGTTAGGAAAAGTATTGATGTCCTCATCAGAGTGGACTACAGGCACAGAGGTCTGCAAAGATAGTCCCTCAACAACATGGGCACCAGAAGATCATGTTCTTGTCCCCACTTAATAATGGTTAAAAGCTTTCTCCTGACAGACGGAAGAGAACCTCTCAACATGACTACATGGCAGCTTGCAGAGCCACCTCTCCAGGTGAAAGCAGTACCCAAAGCACATGAACAGCAGCAACACCATTGCCTCCACCCAGCTCCTTTTGCATCTCTGCATCTTGCCCACTTTCTAAAAATTCATACTCTCTCCTTAAACAGCTGCTCATGCATAGGCACAAAACACACCTGAAGAAGCAAGCCTCAGATTCCTACAAATGAACACACAAGACAAGCAACTACAAAGCAGCACATTAGGGTTTCCTAAAGGCAGCCTGTCTAACAGAAGTGGGGTGCTCAAAAAAAAAAAAAACCCAAACAATACAAACCAAAAGCTTAGCACTTATCTAGATGCATCCAGTAGGCAGTAAGACTCACTCCCAAATTACCAGCTGCAGTGTCATGGTGTCCTGGATACGGGGTTAGATTATGAGGACTGAAAATGAGATAAATTACAAGAAAGCCCCTATAAATTCCTCAGAAGAGACAAACAGTTTCGTAGACTGCCCTGTCTGCCTTTGTACATTAGATTCTACTATAAAGCAACACATACATGAAGTTACTCTTTCCAAGTGCCCATGCAACAGAAGCCTACAAAATTTCAAAAAGGGCGCTGAACACTCTAGAAAGTGACAGAGAAGGGATGAGAAAGAATTGCATAAACTTTCCCTGCTAGGCACTTTCATCAGTGTTTTCCAAGAAATTTAGGTCCTAACTTGAGGAATCATAAGGAAATCTGATTTCTAATAAGTCCTTAATATTTATTTTTCAGAAATTAATTTTCTTCAAACGTGTCCCGTCTAGAGCTCCCAAAATGAATTACATCCTCTAGTAAGCTCTTTGCCTTGCCAGTGAAACTCCACACTAACTTCAAGTGCCATTAAGAGAACAGTATACAGCCTTTACTTCACACAGATGAAGCCTGTTTGTCCTAAGAAAATACTAAGAGCATCCTGACCGAAGCCCCATGACAGTAAAAAGCAGTAATACCTGCTCACTACTCTGAAAGGAAAGGCAGCAAGATACAAGCCTAATCTTCACACATCCATATCAGGAAAAAACACCCCAGTGCTCATATGAAAGACAACTGGCTGCCTCCTCAGTACAACAGCATCTGCCTGCCTATGTTCTGCATCCACAGCATCAACATTGCTCACTGGAGAATAAAAGAAAGCTTTCTTGGGATGCAGCAGGACAAACAACTGCAGGAAATGTGTTTTCAGCAACTCAATATTTTTAAGTAAACATCTTATTAAAAGCATCTGGGACTTCCACAGCTGCAAGACTTGCTGGTCCTTACAGCTGGCAGCTCAACATCTGAAAGAGAGACCAGACCTTTGTTTTGTACCGGAGCCTTCCTTCCACTACATACTGCAAGAGAAAAGGGCATCCCTGACCACGCTCCAAGAGCAGCATGCCTGCTCCTGCCAGCACGAACAAAAGCACGACACCACCACTTACATCTCTCAGCCCTTCTGCCTGGCAAGACACGAATAAAGCACTCGCTGTTTCTTTTGTACACATGCACCTCTGGGGAAGGACATCCCAGCTGATAAGACCTACCCCCCTGCCAACTTGAGCATTCATCATCCAAGGCTTACTTCCTACCTGAACATACTGGAAGCAGTAAGGAGAACAAAAGCATTTCTTTGAGCCGTTCAATATCAGGTGGAAAAAATTACACACATGAAGCATCCTAAAAAGCTTCTTCCCACTTCCCTCCTTTTTCCGTAATATATGCCAATGCTGCTTATGCCCTCTCGTGGCAGAAACTACACATTATCATCAGCTGCGGGGGGACAGGCAGAGACAAGCTGCAGAGCCCCACCAGACCTTTCATTTCCCTGGCTGGTATTTCTCACTTGCATTGGAAGGTGGTAAGGAACACATGGGGCTCCGCTCCTGTCCCAGCCAAGGGAGCTCCACTGCATCGACCAGGATGCTTTTTCATCAGGAGACAACTACAGAGAACATTTTGCTCTTATTGCAGCAATTCAGCTTATAATCAAAGCACTGCTTAATTCACACACATATTTTTATACCAAATTGTTTTCCTATAGGGTTTTTTTGTGGTGGTTCCCTCCCCCCCCCCACCAAGGCTGTCATTAAAATAACGTGGGAAGGAGCAAGCAGTAATAGCTAAAACAACCCACTGGATATATTGAACTGATGAAGACTGAATTTAAAATGTTGCTGAATAAAATGAACATGAATGAGTTTTATATTCAAAAGGTGCCTAGAGGACATCAGTGCCATATGTTCTAAATGAGATTTTATTTTACTACATAGTTAATGAGCTTACTGGCTTTTTGTTTTCATGAGAATGGCAAAAGGCTATGAAAGTAATGCTGTGCCATATCTGGTCAACCACCAACTCACCCAGGAAAACCACACCTGTCCCCTACTGCTAAGGTGATACTGATATTATACCTTATGTGTACAGAAAGTATGGACTTGTAAGTATAAACTTGTACTCTCACCTGACTAAAGGGGTCATTTCACAACATTGGGACTTTGTGTATTTGTAAGCCTTTGGGTTAAACAAAGCTTACCTGAAGACATCTCTCATGGATATGCTCATGAGTACAGCTTCACTGTACATGCAGGCTTTTAATGAATGAATGCGGAACATAGAGGCTATTCACAGTTGCATGTAAGTCATTCTTGGGGGATAAAATACTAGCAAAAAAACCCTAAATCACCAGCAACCCTTCTTCCAGGGTCAAAAAATGGTATCAACTTTCTACAGAAGAATTTAAACTGACTTTTGCTGGCATTTTTTTTCTCCCAGTTTTTAACCTTCACCCCCAGGAAGAAAAGCCATCCAAAATTAAATAAATTTCAAAGATGGTTTGCTTAAAAAAAGTTTATAAAACTTTGACCAGCAATATTACACAGCAGTGAGACATTCATTTTCTTGATTCCTTGAGAATAAATGGGATAATATGGTGCAAAAACAGGATTAGGGATGGATCGATTCTTTCAAGTACTGTTTACACATGGTGAAGAGACACTCTCCCTACATAGCCTCTCCATCAGCTAAACAGAGTTGGTCATGTTTCGAAGACATGGCCTGTTTTAGGGAACAGTGTGCCCTCACCGATGGCCTTTGGAAGCAGGCATTTACAATGTCTTTTTTATTGCTCTTGAGAAGGTTTCCCTCAGGTAAAATTCACTGTAGGCTTGCAGATACCAACTCCTCTTCCATTCCAAGGTTCACTGGGAGCTTTACTTCAGAGCCATTATAAATACCCTGGAGCAGCACCATTCCTGCATGTGTTCTCTCTAGTAAAACTACACAGATTTGGGGTATTGATCAGGACATTTAAGACCATAAATAAACAAACAGAAATGAAAGAACTCCTCTTAAGACTTCACTGAGCTCTGAACTAGCCTTATGGCTGAACATTTTAAAAGTACACAGCAGTGCAAATTCCACTCTCTCTTTACGGTCAAATTCCCCTCATCTCCACAGGGAACGGAGCTGAGTCAAGACAACAAAATTGTTCTACTCCACCCTACTTGTGGGTCAAGAAAAACGAGGCTTAGGACTCTTAAGAGAGACAGAGAGAAACAAATAGGAGGCAGGGAAGAATACTCAGGGGACTTGAGGTGAGCCAGCAGGAAAAAAAAAAATCACAACAGAACACACACAAAGGAACAAGCCTCCATCTGTTCCGAGACAAAAAATGCAACATTATCTATTTTTATTAACATCTGCATTCACCTACCCCTTCTTTAAATGAGTCACGTAGGCACTCTGTAGAGCTGCTTCCAGGAAGTAGGAAAGTTCAAACTCAGAGTAAGTCACATTGCTGCCCTTGATACTCCTTGAATGGGTGTTGTTTAAAGTCTGCATGCGGAGGAAAGAAATATCTGGAATTATAGACAACTGTTTGAACTAGCCAGTTCCTCATGAGCCAGAGACACCTCCAGCAATAAAATGTTAGCTTCTGCCATCAGATTCTTCCTCAGGCTACTTGAAAACTCACCTTCATTAGCTATTAAAAAAAAAATATCTTTCAAAGTCAACTTTAAAATAAACCATCCAGTGACTTCCATGAAATACTCTGCATGCAATACATGTTTTGAAATACCATCCCCTATTACTTTCCAGCCTTTCATAAAGTAGAAAGCTGCACATTAACACCAAGAGCTTCAGAAGGACTACTCCAACCACATATATCCAGCATCTTGCACAGAAATATGAATGCAATGTTTGAGTACGTATGTAACATAAATAGTTGCTAAAAGTTAGTAAGCCATCAGGAGTCCTGATGGAAGAACCTTAGCCTTTCCTCTGTTCCTTCTAACAAATCCTTCTTGCTTTTGCTTCCTTACTGATAACAACCAGCTTTCATTTGCTGAAAGTTGCCCCGTGTGGACTCTCTAAAGCAGGGGTTTACAACCAGGACTAGAAAAGGCCTATGGACTTTTAGCACATCTATCAGTAACCCTGCATCCTTGTCTCTGTGTCCAAAAGATGACTGAATTACAGTTCAAGCTCCTTCCCTTCTTCGAAGACACAAGCTGTCAGTGAAAATGTTCACAGCACCGAGTACTGACAGGAACTCACCCTCCCACAAGGGAAGGGCAGTACTTAATTTTAAATTAGAAAGCCATTCAGCTTTTCCTATAAAGAAACAGACCAGAAAACTTGCTAGCTGGCTTTCTTAATGAATTTTCACATCTTTTCTTGTTTTAATGCAATTAAAAGCAAAACCTGGAACAGTGAGAAGAGCAGATGTATCTGGTCAGAAGGTCAAAGGCCGCTAAGTTACAGAACAGGTAACATGCATTACCACCAGTGCTGCTGGTGTCAAGCATAATGTACAGTAAAGGAAGGGCACGGAACCACATGGTGTGCCCTGTTAAACTCAGCAAGGCAATGTTACAGAGGCAGACACCACTAAGCATGCACCCAGCAAATCAGTGGCAGATACTACAGCTTGGTGGAGGGCTCACAGTGCTCACCTTACTCAGCATCCTAGCCAACCACTAAGCAGTTACTTGCTACTTACGATTTAGGTTCCTTCAGTTTTACTTGGAGAATGCGAAGCACTGGCAGTTAAACTGCTATGGCTGACCCAAAAAAGGTTCCTTTAAGCTCATTAGGGATCTCAGTCTCCACTACTGTGTATCATTTACACAGCAGATATGTAAAATGTCTTGGGTTCCTCCATGCTGGCACTTGCCATGCAAAGTTTGTAGTCCCTCTTTAGCAAGAGCTAAACTTGAGATACAGCCTGACTATAATTTGAAGTATTCAGTGCTTTACCACAGGTAAAACTGGTTTTCAGACCTCATTCTCAGAGAAAACAGAGACCAGATAAACTGCTGTTTTGCAACTGCTTATACCAAGACACCTCACCCCTTCCAACTTGTTCTCATACTCCTTATTGTCTGTGATCACTTGGCCTTTCCCGATCATTTTTTGCTGTCAAAACCCTGGAAATTCCACCCAGGCCACCAGATAACACCCTGAGCACATTTTCTCTTACCTTTTCAAGCTCCTGCAAGTACACCTGGGCAACGACACACGCTGTCTCAAAACAAGCCATGACCTCCTCCTCCCTTTCACACAGGCGAGCACGTGAGGCAATTGAGTTGGTTGAGCGTTCCAGTGACAGACCTGCAAAATGGCAACACCTTCTTTAACTGGAGCCCACCAACAGCAGTATGGCCAAGTTATTCCTTCATTTACCAGTGACAGGGAAGTTTTGCCATAGGTGGGTTTCCCCCCTTGTTCTTCTTTCAGGAAAAGACCCCCAGGAAAACATAATTCCTACACATGCAAGGCATTTTTGTCATGCTGCTCTAACACGCAGTACCACCGCACACTTCTACAGTCCCTTTCAAACGCTGTATGAAGAAAGGACATACAATCCTTCTGGTAGGGAGGAGCAAGGAGAGAAACTACGGCTTATATTTCCAAAGACAGCTATAGATTTTGGATGCTTCAGTGTTAAGTGCTGTTTCAGAAACACCCTGGCACTGGATTTGAGAATTTCTAAGCATCCACTCTTCAAAGTGAAGCTTCCAATAAGCAGCAGTTTTGAGGGGAAAAAAACACCCTGGAAAATGATACCAAAACAAAGTCAGAAAATCTGAGGCCTCTCTTGGAAAATCTGAGCACACACAAATTGCAGATGGACACACAGTAAGCCCTTGGCAACGCACAAGAGACTCTTAACCACAAGATCACCCTGTTTTCCAAAGAAAGGAAAAAACCATGGGTTTTGTGCTACTAAAACTCCTTCTTGTATCATCATCCAACCTCTTACAAACAAAGAGCATGTTAATTGAAGACCCACAGGTATTGTCCCTACATGAAAATCTTATTATCAGATCCTCGTCTGGCACCACACTATGACATCCTTTATATACCTAAATCTATTTGGAGAGGCTACACATCCACATACCAATTTTACTCTGATCAGTGCAGGTTCCTATGCCACACTGGATCTCTACAACACACCACTGCTTGTAAACTCAGGTTTTCTACAGCAAACACAACGATCCCGATGCCCAGTAGCCCAACACAGGTTGTATGAAGTTCAGCACATGCTTCCTAATAATTTGTTTTTATAACAACACTCCCTAATACTAATTAAAAATGTATAAGATGTAACACAAAATCCTACTATTCCTGACAACAGATCCACAGAGGTGACGAAAAAAGAAAAGTTCAGCTGTCTGGACAGCTTCTCCAAGGAAGCGATTTAGACTAATGCAGCATACAGCAAAGGATTCTGCTCCACGTGAGGAGGCACCACGCATACCACGAGCCACACTTCCTGGGCCCCCACAACCCCGGGAGGCACAGCACCTCGGCACAGCTCATTTCATGAGTCTGACAACGAACCACTGTGAGGCAGCAATGGGGAGCCAGGTTTCCCCACAATGAATGATGAAAAGCCTGAAGTTCCTAGGCAGTCTTAACTTTGTTTACTTCTCATGTTTAAGATTTCTGTTTTGTCCCCTTGGTTACTCTGCTGGGAGTTTCCCTACCTTATGTCTCACATTTGAGCCAGACACAAGCAGTTAGTTCAGTGGGTTGAGAAGACGCCCCACTGGTGCAAGCTCAGGAGGTCGCTCCCCACTCTTTCTGCCCTCTGCCAAGTCAGAGGTGAACAGCACATTCCTTTAAGGACCTACATCTTCAGGGAACACACTTTAGTACCTTTTACCTTTGAAAATCCTGACCAGAGTAGAGCAGGGGGAGGGAGGAGATTTACTTTGAACAGACAGTGTGTGAGGGAGAGGGACAACAACCACTTTGCAGCTTTTAACTAATGGCCATTCTGTGTTCTCTCCTTTCTACTAACATACATCTTGTACAGCATCAAACATATAACAGATTTTGTCTTCTAGTCCATCTGCGAAGTCTCTGGCTTTATATCATGGGTTGTTTTCCTATTATTTCAAAACTTCTATGTCCTTACCCTGTTGCTATGTAATACAGGGGAAACGAGGATGTTAACTCTCTATACAGAAAAAGAAACCATCCAGTGCCAAAGCTAGAACAATCAGCCTACAAATATTCAAACTATTCTATGACTCTTCTTAGATCTGTCTCAGTTTTATCTACCTCTGAATTTCTAGTCACTCCCCTTAATTGAAAATAAATTTTAAGAAATGTTGCTTTTAAGAAGTGTTGCATTTCAGAGCCAACATCCCCTTAAGGGGAAAGTGGGTCTGAGGGCCCAAAGAAATCCAGTACAATACACTGACACTCATATACATGCAGCATTTAATCAAACTGCGAGCACCATCCTAGCACAGTCTGTATGGGGGTGGTTATCGTGGGAGATGTCACACAGAGAGAACAGGCTGATAAAAAGCCATTTACATACATGCTACAGCCCACTGCAAGGAGCTACTATCTCTAAGCTCTGATGTGGGGGAGGAAAGCAAGCAGCCTTTGCCAGCACCAAGTACGGACAACAAACACGCCTGTCCATGCGGTCAGAAAAACAGAGCAAGCCCGATCAGACACAGGGAAATGAACATCTCCAAAAAGGGTTCTTGCCACATAAGTACAGAGCAACATACAGTGTATTAAAACAGATACTATGCTACACTGTACACATTTTTCTACTTGTAATGGGCAAGAAGGAAGAATGACCCACACAACACCAGGTTAGTCATGGTTCTTTCTGCTAATACCGTATGTATTGACTTGATGTCAGAGTATAAAATCTTCTCCAGAATCCAAACAGGGCTATTCATCCCTACCACAGAAATGCAATGAAAAGAAAAATTAGAGCAAGCAGACTGCAAATCCAGTAGACAAAGTAAAGAACATAAGAATAAAACCAAAGCTTCCCTACTCTTGCAGCCACCAATTCTCACAGTACAAAGCCCCAACAATTACAGATTTGATCAAGGTGCATTTGGACAAGACTGTTTACAAGTCCTCCAGTCCAGAGAGCACAAATACCACTAACTCTTCTCCATCCCCCAGCTATCAGCACAGATAAAGCTTTGCAACACAACATACATTTGAAATTCAACTCCATTCCCAAAAAGTGTCAGAAAGCCAGGAAAGTGCATGCTACTTCCATGCTAGATTTAGCAAGAGAAGCGTAGCTCTTACTAAGACAGAATTAGCTTCTGAGTAAAGCAAAGCCATATGCTTTCTTGGTAGCTGGGTAAGGTAAAGGGACTCGGGTAATTTTTACAACCAGTTATGTTAAGATAATACCAACATAAAAGTTACCTATGCTAAGATTTTTCTCATATCAATCAGGTGCCCAAATTTAAATATACACATACATCAATACCATAAGAATGTTTTATACAGTGAAAATACAGATTTCTAACCAAGTATGGCCCAAGCTCAAGACTTAAAAAGAGAGACATGCTTCCAGACTATCCTTTTTAAAAGAACAAACTCTTTCTATGCACTTTAGAGGCAGTAACTTTCTATGTATAGGAACACTGCTTTTCTTTCCTGCATAAGGCTTCCATTCATCTCTAGTTCTCCCAAAGATTCATCTCTCACTCTATAATCTTCGCCCCTTCTTCTCCCCTTCTAAAGCAAATCTGCATTTATGTCAGAAAAAACCCAAACCCATAAAGTTTGTAAGAGGTGTCACTGAAACAATTTCTTCCTAGAGCTGAAATGCACTGGTCTCATTTATGGAAACCTGAATGAGGAGACTTTATGAAGAGTTACTTCTACTTTCATCTCACTCAGTCCTTGCCCAGGGAACACAATGTATCATGTAGCTCCAATACCCTGAGGTAACGTTATTACCAGAACTGGAACATAACATGTGCACATGGACATGCAGTATCAGATTCTCAGCAACATAAATGAGACAAAAATTGATGCTGGAAGGGATCCTAGGAGGTCTGTGGTCCAACTTGCTGCTCAAAGCAGGGCCAGCTCAGGGCGTTACCCAGCCTGGTCTTGAAAGCTTCCACGCGTAGATGGAGTATGCACAAGGAGGCTAAGGCTTATTTGCCTCCATTTCATAAACTAGCTCAAATAGCAGCACTCCACCTTCTGAGTAGGAAGAATATACCAATCCACCCACAGGTTCTTTTAATTTTCCTTTTTACACAAAATTCCAGCCTCCTGTATTTGGATGAGTTTACACAACTGGGGAACCGTGGGTTCATATGTGGAAGAATTCAGGGTCAGCAGGAGCACACTACTTTCACCAACAGCCTTAGCCTGCAGCAGCTAAAACCCCACAGCCCAGGAGCACCAGAGCTACCCGGCAATCTAAGGAAGGAATCAAAGAAAAACAACAGCACACAGAGCATGAAGCCTACCTTTTGTGTTGTGTCCTGGCGCTACACTGGTGTTGAACACAGCTATGGCAGCCTGAGGCAAAAGACAGCTTAAGCTGGAACTTACAGCCCTGACAACAGCATCAGCCCCCGTCTGAAAAGCAAGGATACAGCACCTGTGCTACGCAGACAGGTCATCCTGGCCAGAAGCCAGCACACTGCTCACAATGCAGGGATTTAGGAACAGGACAAGGAGAAGTAGTCATCTGAGAAACTGGAAGAGTCTTGCCTTCTCTGCCATTTCTCCTGTGACTTGTCAACTGCTCAAGTGCCCCCATTTATAAAGAACTTAAATGTTAATTGCTTGATACTCACCTTGGGTGAAAGTTCAGTGAGCAAGGCAAGCAAGAAACTTTTTCCCTGTTCAACTTCTGCAATCCAGTCACAAGGCTGCCAATGCATATTGCTTCTTACCATAGTATGAACCTACACGCTACAGACCTTCAGAAGAAGACCCCAGAGATTTAGCTCAATATCTAGCCTTCAGTGCTGTGGAGCTCAGAAGGTGCTCTAAAAAAAGCAAACTCTGTTTTGCTGTTTCACATTTCATTTCTACCACCGACTTCATCCATAGCTCCCCCCAGTGTATCCTGTATATTTCTCATTACATTTTTGTTTGTTTCCAACAGTAAAAGGATAAGTGTGAGTGCCTTTGATTTGACCTTTCTTCCCTGACCTTTCCAGCATAATCCTGAGTGCTTGAGAGCCTACACTGCCATTCTGTATATAGTCACAACCAGCAGTACTATCTACGCAAAACCAAGATGGTTTCAGGTACATACTAAGAAGTGATACGAAGTTCTGGTGTTTCACTAATGCTGGATGAACACGGATATTCTATTAAACCAACTGCTTTCTGTCATTACCAAAAATCTGAATAAGAAAATAAGTGAGGAACCCCAGTTCTGCTCTGACAGAGACAGCACTAGAGCTTTTCTGGATTGTTGCCTAAAATGATCCCTGCAAAAGTTTTACTGCCAGCAACGTTCAAGAGTGTTTTTAAAGAAGATTTCAGCTTGCGTAAGCTAACAGTAGTTCAACCAAAGGCAATAATACAGTATGGATCAACAGAATTTCTCCAGTGATACCAAATGAAAAGGGGGAATAAGCAAAAGTTTTAGTGTAAAGTATAAATTAATATTAAATAAACTCCGTGCTGTTACTAGCCCTGCGGAGGTAGCCCGTAAAGACATGTTTTAAAATTAAAATTTATATCCACACTGCTATTGCCATAGTTAGCTATCCAAATTTCTAATATTTAAGGGTTTTTTTCTCTAAGACTGAGGGAACAGTGATCCTGGCACTCAGTGCCCTCTCTAGACTCAGCTGGACAAGCTCCACTCTGCTGGACTTTTTCAGAAACTTTGGTAGAAAACTGACTTACTATACCCTCCATATTTTGGCTTATCTGAAAATAACCATCATGAAGGATAAAAACTGTGGAACAAGAATAGCACAGAGGTTGCTCTGCAATGGCAGGGGCTCCTTATGGTCTACACACAAACATAGGGGCAACACAATTCCATGACAAATAACATCAGGGGAAAAAAAATAAATTATAGCTTAGTCCTCTGAGGCAAACACCTCCACCCCCCAGTATCTTCATGTGCAAGTGAGGTAGTCAATACCACAGAAGAGGCCTCACAGAATGGTGTTATTCCATCAGTGTCCATGCATACCTTATCATTACATTCATACCTCATCAAGGGCCTATGCAGTGTTCAGTGAGTTAAGTGCATCTCCTTCAGACCCCGGAGTTCACCAATAGTTGTTCTCGAATACACTGCTATGAATGCACTGGCAGTCACTCACTCCCCTGTGCCATGCAAGTCTTAGTGCAAGTTACAAGTAAATTAGTTCTGCTGCACAAAAGCTCATTAATGAAGTAGATTCAACCAGTGCCACAGAAAACAAAGCAAGCAAAGCAGCACACAGGTTTTCAAAAAAGCAGAATGACTGTGTAAGATCATTAAACACTCCAATTATTATCAGTAATACTAGCAGCCCAGTCAAACAGTATTTTGGGTTGATTTGGTTTCACTCTTTTACATACCAGTTGAAGGTATCTGATCATCAGAGTTCTCATTCACCTAATTAGCTGGTGGACATGCTGAAAAGAGTAGAAAGCAGTAGATAGGTAGCAGTACTTGAGCAACATTTATAAAGGAACCGAAAGCAAATGAAGGAGATTACTGATCTTTTTTCCCCCCCAAGTCAAAAACTGACTAGGATCTTCCTTTCCCACACTCAAGAAGGAAATGCAATTTCACTACCCATAGAAGCAGTTTTTATTAGGATCTCTCAGTACCATGCCTGTAGAATTACAAGGGGGAGGAGACTCCTGTTTGTACATAAGGTCCGATACTGTGTGACATGCATTGGAATAATGTACTACCTGCTTTGAAAGCATATATTCCATTAGTCCAGATTTTAAAACTTGGAAACATTGTCCTTAATTAACACAAATCATTAAAATTTACAAGTAGGTTAACTCTTTCTAAGAGAAAGCAGAGGCCCCAATTCAGCTGAGCACTTGATTTAGATTTTCCCAAAATGGACACACACACAAATCACTAAAATTTACAAGTAGGTTAACTCTAAGAGAAAGCAGAGGCCCCAATTCAGCTGAGCACTTGATTTAGATTTTCCCAAAATGGACACACAAGCTCAAGTGTGTTGCTGACTTACAGCCAACAGTTACCACAAGATTTCCAATTTCAAGCTTTTATGTACAAGCCAGACAAGTTTAAAAACCACGGACTAAGACTACATAGTACCTTTAAGTTTAAACTGCACAGACCATATTCAGTAGGATTTTCTAAAGCATACAACATTGCCCTAACTCTGCTCCAATCAAATCACTTGGAGAAATACCTTCAACTTAAACGCAGCATACTTCAAATATGCATACTTGGTCCTTTACCTTTAATAACGAAGGCTTCAGTTACCAAACGCAGCACGTACAGAGGTTCATCTTTTGTTGAGAGGTCATCAATTCCTGCTCTTGCATACATGCTAATGGCATCTCTATAGGATCCCTCCACATAATGAAGCTTTCCTAGGATCAGCATAGCTTCTGTCATATACTTTGGCTGAAACGGGGCAGGGGGGAGAGGAAGAGAGTGTTAAAATACCAGACAGCAAGAATAAGGTACTTCAGAACAAATTACGCAGATTCATAATGCTTTCTTCTCAACATTGGTAGCTCCGCAGGCCAGAGTAGGAAGGATTTAAGTGCCTAGAGATCTTAGGGCTATGCTCATGAGAGCAGCAGGCAACAAAGGTCAAGCAACTACTTTGGAGCTCAGTTTGGAAATACACAGCTTACAAGCCACCTCTTTGGTTTCAGCTGACCTACTCTATTGATTCACCAGCCACAGACAGCACATAAAAGCCTGCAGTTGTCAGAACTACCTACATACACACCAAGAAAATTCCTTGCTTTTAAACCAGGCAGAAAGCATCACTTTTCAGTCTAGTGCTCCCCTCTCCTCTGTACATTTAATTAATGAGTGAGAAATCTCCCAAATTTTCTTAAGTTATCAAAGAATTTTCAGGCAACAGTAGAAAAACAGAAGGCGTGCCTGCTATTTCTAAGATGTGTTTGGTTTCTTAAGGATTTAAAACATGCATACAAATCTGTGTAGCAAAAAAAATTCAGTAAAATACATCTGTTCAGACCCTTTTTACGCTTGGGAAAGCATTAAAAGGTTCTTAGCCTTCACAGTCATTTTTTTTTTCTTAACACAGTCAACACAGGGTCACTGCTGCATGAGCAGCCAAGTCACCACTGACTGACAAAGAAATAGTAACAGCAATTCATGCAGCCAAACTTAACACCAAGACCTGGAAGAATTCGGTGGTTCTGGCTGTTACTGGGGCTAAACTGCAAAGAAAGGTTGGACAGACTCCCCTTCCTTCCCAATTCCTTTTCACGTTTTAAATACACTGATGTTCAAGAAGTTAAGGACAAGGAACTCCCCCAGAAACGCCACTGAACACTCACTGCCTGGAAGTTAACATGTTGAAAGTATAACATACACTTCCACAATAATTAGCCTGTAAGTTTCAGGACATAAAGTAACAGAAGTATAGAACAGACAGTTGTAATTCATCATCTCTTTAAAGCCAGTTAACTGTGAATCCTAGGACACCAACACAGCAGCAGCCATCAAGGCAGGGTCTTAAAACACTCCTAAAGCTCTGCAGCTCAGTTAGCAGGCAGCTACCAACCGCACACCCAGACTACAAAATAAAATAAAAGCATAACTTCACGTAACTTCTCTGGCAGATACTGAAAGCAACGGAAGGCTGTAATCCTGGACTCACACCACAACCTTAAGTGCCTGACAGCAGCCTGCGGCACATTTTACCTCTGATCTGGACCTGACCAGGTGTACACAATTCCCTCAAGACCAGGAGCAGCAGCAGGTCACTCAGCTGTGCTAGCCTGACAGCACCATCATGGGGCCGTGCCCCAGCACCCCAGAATTCCTAAATATTTATCCTGCTTCTTTCTAACAAAACAAATAACAGGATATACACTTGTAGCACATAATTCTTTGGCATATGAAAAAGCAAGTCTCCCAACACAAGACACTGCAAAGGGATATTGAATTACTAGCCCATTAGTAATACCTACAATACAGCACTGCACATACTGGGACATGAACAGGCAACACCAACACTTTGCATCAAACCAATAATCATATGAAAGCAGCACCCCATTGTCAGGAACTACAATGACAGAGCCCACTTACTCGTAGTTTTCCTCTGCTTAAGATACTGCTCAGATACTGTTTAGCTTCACTCAGTTTTGGCTCATTCTTCTCTGTCAGTGGGATGGAGTCCTTCAGTTTGGCAAAGTTTTCCTTCAAACATTCTTCCAGCAGAGCCTCTGCAAGCAGCATACTCCCATAGTCCTCTGAAAGCACATACCAACCAAAAGGAAATCTCACTTACTGCGTTACTGTTGATAAACAGCACTACAAAAATAAAACACACCTGAGAAACACAAACAGTAACTCACATAACGGGGTGGGGAAGAACTAGCAGACAGAAAAAAGTTCCATTAATTTCTATTTATTGGAAACAGTGCATTTCCTACAAAAAAAATGAAACGACATTTCCTTTTAACTTGAAGATCTTCCTTAATGAATCTTAATTTTGACAGCATACTTCATTCTTGTGTTGTCATTAATATAATAGTTCAGAATTTTCATCACAAAACTCACTTTCAAAAGCATAAAACTAAACTTTGCAAACATTTAAGTGCATATTACAAATGTACAAGCATGAAATGCATGCTTCAGACTACAAATAAGCTATGAATTTCACCACAGAACAGTAACCACACCAGAAAGTTTTAAAGATTTTCCTGAAAGTTCACAGAAAAAAATAAAAATTAAAATTTCACAAAGATTCTACACACCCATTACTAAAGACACACAAGGGTAGATCCAGTGACATAACTAACACACCACATAAAATTCTTTCTATGTTAAAATCCATTCCTGTTCACAGTTTGACAGAAGAGAAACTCAAACATAGGTAGTACCACTGGATATGGCAAGAAGCATCATACAATGTTGCAATCATGGGCTGAAAAAAAATTTTCATCTGCCACCGTACTTGGCGTTCTTGCACGATGGGTCCAGTTCTGCAGTTCATTTATTTATAAAATTCGTACCTCAATCAGCTGACTAGGGGTCAAGCAGGATAAGAAAACCTTTGTAAATCACAGGCCAAGCCATACATTTCATACATACTTCAAATTTCAAAGTCTGACATTCTAGAACACAGGAAACACAAGAGTGTATCTATTCCTATATTTTCAGTCCATGGGACAACTTATACCCACTTACTACCTATACATTACGGACAACATTAATAAACAGCTTGTGGGGTTTTTTTGTTGCTGTTGTGCCCTAAGTGTTCAGCTGCATATCAAATTATAACCATAGCTGTTCCTGCTCAATTGCAGGTCTACAACTAACTTCCATGGACAAAGTATATGTACACAAAATGGGAAGTGTAAATGTTCAAGTACATTTTCCCCACCACCTTGCATGCAATCATTTCTACACAACACTAAAGAGTTTCCAGGTAGTCACTAATCTCTTAACCAAATTTAAGGAATTACAAAAGTCCATATGCAATGAAGAAATAAGTATACGCAATCCCTGAAAGCAAATACTACTATTAAAAAAAACCATCCAGACACACTAGTGTTTCTACAAACACAAAACTGTAGTTAATCCCTTGCTGGAAGAAAAGTTCTGTAGCAATAACAAAGCATTACTCTTTCACAACTAGCAAGTTATGATGACATAGCAGTAAACTAATAAATAATGTTTTTATAGCAATCATACTGTTGTTATGCCTCTTAATTACAAGGGAACAAACCAATATGAACTCTTCAACTATTAATGCCCCCAAACTGCATGATGATCTCTGCACCTTGGAAGCGCTGCCGAAACCTGACTCAAGTCCAAAGTTTGACTGTGTGGTTCTCAACACAAGGTTCCATCTGCAGCACGTATACACTTGGAAAGCTTTGTAAACAAACATGTATTAAGCTACCAACATCTCCCCCCACCATGCTTTCCCACTGTGAAGTTTTTTGCACTCCAGCAAGCTTCCATTAAGTCTAGGGGTACATCCTAGAGACACTGCTCTAAAGAAGCGGTAAAGAGGTGGGTTTATTCTGACTTCAGCTGCAGAACCTCTCATACCAGTGCAGTGGCTAGGATCAGGTCCTCTTCACAACTTACTGCTATTGACTACAGACACAATTTTATATTTCTCAGTTAGCCTGCCTCATTTCTTACAACTGATTTCGTTTAAAAAGCAGCAAAGCAGCGTGTTGCAACAGGAAAAAGAGATAAGAATACATTTGCTATTTATAAAACCTGTATTTTACATGTGAAAGGATAGTTGGAAGAGCCCAAGCCTTTAAATAAAGCAGCCCCCTTCAGCAACGGAGGGGGACAACATAAGGGCATCCAGAACAGAGCGGGGAGGGGGCCAAGAGGGAACCAGCACCACACGTACCCAGAAACTGGAGACATTTCGAAACACGCAAGACTTCGGTCGGCAGCCTGGCCACAGCCCAGCC
>NW_010126293.1:0-2389 GCF_000699245.1 Pterocles gutturalis
GGGAAGCGGTGACGGAGCCGGTGCGGGAGCAGCGTCCGTCCGGGGCTCTCTGTCCCCGGCTGTGAGCCTGTCCGCGCCGGGGGTGCCTCCGCAGCAGCGCAAATGGTACTTCACTGAGACAAACCGCGCTTGGGGGTGACACGAACATGCGGTGGGCAAGGGGGAAGGAAAAAACTATCGGGGGTGAAAGGCAGGATGGGCATCATGAGCTGCCCCCCCGCCTCCTGGCACGGCCGCGGTGCCGGCCGGGGTGCCATGCGCGGTGCAGGACTGGGAACCATGTGACAGCCTGCGCTGGGGTTTGCGCAGCTCTCTGCAGCCAGCACATGAAAATCGCCTGGAGGAGGCAGGGGATGGGAGGAAACCAAACTGGGCTCGTTGGGCACAGCTGTGGTCCAGCCTGGCTACCCCAGGAGGGACAGGGGGTGCTGGTGTGCACAGCTCTTGGCCTGGCGCTGTTCTGGTGGCCCCTGTTCAGAAAGCCCAGAGTCCCTTCGGGTGCTGCCACCTCTTGTGGCTGTTCCTCCTGCTCCCAGACAGCAGGATCTTCTCGTGGGGTGCGGGGATGTGCTCACAGCAGCAGAAGTGCAGTGTGAATATGCTGGTAGGGGCTCTGCAGTGAGGGATTCACCTGGTAGTCCTGGCCTCTCCGTCAGGCCCTGGGGGCACTGACTTGCCCAGGCCACATTTCCTTGGGGATCCACAGGACAGAGCTGCTTTGTTCAGCCTTGTGTGCCCAGTCCCTGAGTTGGTGCATGTCTGTCACGTGGAGCCTCATCCTGCTGCTCTTTCCTTCCATCCCTGCCACGAGGGACTTTCATCTGTGATCACTTGTCCCACCTCAGCTCCTGTCTCGCAGGGGCTGCTCCTCCCTATCAACAAACAGGCTTTAGTCTCGAGGAGCTGCTCCCCTCTTCTTCCAGAGCCCACAGCACCTCCCAAGCCTCTCACTGACACCCTTGTCTGGCCAAAACACCGCCTGAGCAGCAGCCAGGCAGCTGGGTCCTCCTCTAGGGCCGTGGACCCACGCCAGAAAGCACCTGCTGGGTGATGCACACATGTTGGTTAAGGGGGGGATGTAAGCACACCTCTGGGGTGCCAGGTGCAGGAGGCTGTGCTGGGTGTAACAATGGGCTCCTCAGGCTAGTGCTCACCCCTGGCACTGCAGAGGAAGCAGGGAAGCTTGGGCCAGCAGTCCAGGCTCCACCTGCAACTCAGGAGTGTTGCCCCTCTGAAAGACACTTTGCTTCTCCTGAGCTCAACATGTCTAAAGCAATTAACAAGTCAGTTTGGAAAAGCCCATACCTCTTCACCACCCAAGGAGAAGTTGGCCATGACCCAGCACCCAGGAACCTGCTGACAGGGATGCAGAGTGATGTTGCTGCTCTCAGAGCCCCGCAGCTTTCCTCCTCCTGTTCTGAACCCTCCCCTCCCTGGGGTGCATCCAGGGCGTGCAGTGACCTGCCTAGCTAGTCACTCCGTCCCTGTGTGTGGCAGGATCCTGCAGCACTGTGAGGCCAATCCCTCACAGAGAAAGCCTCGCCTGATGCAAGTCCTGCATGTGGGACCATATTCCCTGCACATGGGGTCCCTGGGGTGCAACCAGAGGCAAACCCACATGCAGGCACCTCCCTCCCCCAGTATGACATGTGGCAGGGGTGCTCTCCTGGCACCAGGGCACCAGCAGGCACTTCTGCTGGTTTACAGCCAAAAACAAACAACAGGCAAAAAGGAAAATGCATGTATTGCATCCCAGCTCCACATCTCCCCTTCCTCCACGGGTGGTGGTGAAGTCCCTGGCCAGGCACAGCCTGCAAATAGCCCATCCTGAGGCTGCCCTGTGCCACCCAGGCTCAGCCTCTGCAGCACTCGGAGCTGGCAGCTTGCTCAAGGCTAATGGGAATAGCCTGCAAAGGAGAGCTCAACCCCGGTGATGCTTAAAGGACACTCAGTGGAAAGGAATGTGAGTCCCACCTGGGCAGGAACAGATGGGCTGGCTCAGCCCTTCAGTGGGGAAAGGGGGCCCAGAGTCCCCAGGGCAGTTTGCCCAGGCTGCTGCTCCCAGCGCAAGACTGGGGCTGTGTCTTTGCAGGGCAGCAGAGGGACAGCACCTGTCCTTGCAGATGGGGCTGACGCTCCTTCTGCCCTGGTGCCTCTCTGGCCCCAGTCCTGGGAGGGTGGAGGGATGTGGTCATATCCCTGCACAGCACAGGATACAGCACAGATCCAAGCAGTTTCCCTGCATCCTGCCTGGCAGCCCATGCCACCTCTGCACGAGGTGCAGCAGACCCCAGCCATGACCTCCGCGACACGTGCAACATGCTGCTGTTGCTGCTGCAAACCCTCTTCCTTCCTGGCCCCCGCCTCCCCCTCGCCCTCCTCCAGGCTG
>NW_010126293.1:2413-2625 GCF_000699245.1 Pterocles gutturalis
AGGCTGGGGACTGCCAAGGTCCCGAACGGCACCCTGCTGAATGGCCACCACCTCCTGGGTGGAACTGGCCACTGGCTGCCCTGGGATATGTATTTCGGCCAGGCTCTGGGCTTGGCTGGGTTCGTCTGCCCCCCTGGACGTGGGTGCTCCCACACTCGTCCCTCCACCTTCTCCCCGGCTCCTTCTCCGCCCCCAGGGAAGCGCAGCCCAGG
>NW_010126294.1:0-1276 GCF_000699245.1 Pterocles gutturalis
TTATTAATAATTTATTATAACTATTTATATTAAAAAAGGTTTTAGCCTTCTTTAATTACATTTTGTTATTTCTCTTGCATCTTTCCAAAGTCAGCATACAGTGTTTCTTGTCTAACGATCCTGCTCCTCTAGTTACGTTAGCCAAATTCAAGTTGTTTGGCAGCTGCTGGTTTTCTGGTTCTGAAGTTTGTTTTTCAAATGGTACCTAATTGAAATATAGTCATTGAGTTTCTTTTCTTTTATTAGTATCTTCCCAGTAACGAGCAGTGTAAGTTCAAAAGCTACTTCCAAACAGTGTGGACCCAGAGTCACATGTGGAATAACAGACTTATGTCCTCATGTTTGCAATGGAAGATGTGTTTCCTAACCTGAATCACTTTGGAGTTTTACCATGCGGTACTGTAATGGCAACGTGAGTGGTTTTTTTCCCTGTTTTTACCCTACCTTTGGTGCTTTTTTTTTGTGTCTGAGTTTCTAATTTTTATGGAGCAGTGACTTTTGCCAGAATGAAAGTAAAAGTCAAGCATTTCTCAGTGAAAAAAATGATAACAGTTCTGCCTCTGTCATTGCAGAGAGAGACTGTATTCCAGGTAGAAGAGACTTCACTGATACTATATTCCAGATAAACAGAAATCCTGACTTAAGCAATTTGTGTCCAGATTCGTGGGTACAACACGTGACTCATGCGGCATGTTCTCAGGTAGAAGAGCAACAGATGACAGGTGCCAAGAAAGAAATGGAAGTTCTCACATGAAGGGTAGCAGCAGCAGCATCCTCAGTTCTGCAGACGTGA
Organism: Pterocles gutturalis; assembly: GCF_000699245.1. Lineage (NCBI taxonomy): Eukaryota > Metazoa > Chordata > Aves > Pterocliformes > Pteroclidae > Pterocles > Pterocles gutturalis. The sequence continues at coordinate 794 of NW_010126294.1, forward strand.
CGGTACCAGGAGAAAAGAAGGCCCACCCTGGCTTTCTTTCCAAAACTCACCTGCTGGGTGCCAAAGTCCCCCTCCGTCAGCAGATAGGGCTGATGAAGGCCCTTGCTTGGGATCATCCTGGAAGAACCAGGCTGTGGCCAGAGAGCAGCCCTGCAGCAGCAAGGACCACTGGCAAGCTGCAGCCATTCCCACCTTTGCCTCTCCAGGCTCCTGGTGCTGAATGTCCTCCACTGGGCAAGAGAGGAGGAGTGGAAGAAGGCGAGCAGCGCTGCCTCTGCTGCTCAGCTGGAGACCAGTGCTCGGGGACAGAGCCAAGATGAGAGGGACACTCACAGCATGGTGGCAGCTCAGCTACTTCTCGAGCAGCTTAACTGATGGGAGACAGGTCACACGGGCTCTCTTTGCTTCCTCTGGTGTCCTGTTCATCGGGAGGGGACAGAGAAAGATCTGGCTGAGCCCCAAGCTGCCTCTCCTCTCCGGTCA
>NW_010126295.1:0-3640 GCF_000699245.1 Pterocles gutturalis
TCAAGCTCTAGTTGTCCCAGGATGTCCCCATGCCAGCTTGCACAGCGTGCTGGGGGACACCGCACCAGCCAGCGAGCGTTGCTGCTTCCGTGCACGACGTGGCGCAGGCTCGGATTTATCAGCAGGCGAGCCCTCACCGCGCCCAGCAACGTGCCTTACATTAAGAGTGAAATGTATAGTAGTTGTTTCCATCCTCCCTCAAACCAGGACAGATGGTTTTGCTTTCTGTTCCGCTGTCTGGAGCGGGCGGGCGTGCCCGTCACCGGAGCACATGCAGGATGCAGATGCCGAGCAGCCGGGGATGGCAGGAGAAATGCACCCAGCCTCTGGTCCCCTCGGTTTGGAGTGACCTCAGGGAAGGGTCTCCTCCTCACTACCATCTCCTCCCCAGAATAATTTATCCAGGCAGGTTTTGTCTCAGCATCCCATTGAGTAACATCCCTTGCGCCTTTGCAGATTACCCCGAGGTTTTTTCCTTTGTTTTTCCCCCCCCCCCCCCCTCCCACCCCGGCGCCCCCCCCCTTTTTTTTTTCTTTTTTTCCTTTTTTTTTTTTTTCCTTTTTCTTTCCCCTCCTGCACACAGGATGTTCCTGGCTTTAATTCGGAAGGCGTGTAGGAAGAGCCCTAGACTCAGAACATCCTTTTTTAATAATACCCAATATCTTTAAAGGCATTACCTGCAAGCTTGGGCAGACAGGCATTTTATTACCTACTTGCAAAATGATTACAGTTATTAGTTTTAACCGTGTATTGTAAAAATGAATAGTGGAATTTAACCCGATTGTGATAATAGGGAGCAGCAAAGAAATCCGGTTATGTAACGTGGCCTGTTCCTACCCAGGGAGAGGGAACCCTCGGAAATGTTATTTTTCTAGTAGGATGGCTGCTTTCTAATTAAGTTTATTAAGTAATATCAAAAGCATATGGAAGTGGAAATGCCATGGGTTCATCATGAAGCTATTAAGTTTGTTAGAAAGTGAAGAGCCCAGGCAGTCATTTCTCATGGCTGGTGCTGAAAAGATCGTATCTGCCCCGGCTGATCTGCGCATCTCTGGTGCACGGCCCTTCAGCCAGCCCCTCTGCTTGGCTTATGCCTTCAAAGCCTTTCTGCCGTTATCCCGGGGATTATTTTGCTGCCAAAATGAGAAGTAATCCCAATATTCCCTTGACTGGATCTGGGAAGTTATGAGGAATTTGCCCGCACGTGTGACGTTTTTGCACTCCATCATTTTGTGCAGATCTGTCCTTGAAAGGTTTGGCTGTTTGAAGAGGTTTGTTTGTCTTGAACCTAATCCAGTTTAGTGCCTGTTCTAATCAAAATAATAAAAATAAATTACTCTGATTTTCCATAACACACCTGAAACTGGGCTTATCTTCACGGCTGCTTCCAGCAGCATCCGCCACAGTGGTCCAGCAGCCCCCAGACACAGCAATGCCCCGACCCCAGCTCCCCATCAGCCCCCTGAGGACCCTCCAAGGGTTGCATTCAGTTTTTGGCTTCTTGGCTGCGTTATGTGAGGTCTCAACATCTCACCTTCCATCACACCGCAGCCTCCTACTCTGCTAAAATCTAGACTTTTTCCCCATTTCTGCCAACAAACTTCTCAGATCAGCAGCGAATTCCTGAGCACACTCAAAGGGTTCCTCCAGGCATGGTGATTGCAGAGATTCCCGTAGTCCCAGGAGACCTTCTGGAGCTCAGCTCTGAGCCTTGGAGATGGCCAAAGCCAGAACAGCATCAGCAGAACGGCGCCTGATTAGTCCTGGCCATTGATGAGCTGTTTCCACGCAGCTAATTTAAGGAGGAAGAAGTGCGTGCCTGAAGGGAAAACGCTGGGAATTACCTTCTGTAACTGTACTAAGGGTGTTGTACAATGAATCTAGAGCAGCTACTAATTGCAGCTGCGCTAACGAGATATCCGCATGCACCGCCGCTCGCGGCTCTTCTCCTCCTTCCACGCCGTCACGTTCTTTCCTTGCATCATTGCTGTGGCTTCGTTTGTTTGCTGTCTGATGACAACCTGTTAATTAAAAGGATTGCGTTGCGAGGCAGGGGAAAGGGCTCCCGGAGCGATGGCTGGCTGCAAAGGGCTCCAGGTTTTGGTGCAGAAGCCGCTCCCGTCAGTCTCTGCCTTTGCGATCAGGCTTGGGGTTTGTTTATTTGTTGTGAGCAGTGTCTGGCAGTCCAGAAAACTCTCGTTTCACAGTTGCCATTTGTCTTAATTGCTCTGTATTTCCACACCTCTGCGTTACTGGCAGCGGGCGCGATCCCTCCAGGGCTTTCCTGCCTCTCAACATCTTTTGAGGGAAGCATCTGCCTCTTCCCCGCTGCCTCTGTGCGAGCTTTCCTGGGATGGCGTCAAGCCTGGGAATCCTCCACCTTGTGCACAAACGCTTATTCCTGTCCCCCTGCTTTGCAGGGTGGGGAAGTAAGACACATGTCTACTTGTGGGTACCTTAATTGATAAGAGCGTGCAAAATGCATTTATTTCTGGACAGGTTTTGTTCAATTATCCTTTACGGTTGGTTTGTGGCTGCTGTCGAAGGGTAGGTTATGGGTTGGAGGTGCTGAGCTCTGGACCCGGGCCATGTGTGCCGTCCCCAAACCCTGCTCGTGGCGGCTGTTTGCCTGAACCGCCCGACCAGGGGAGCGTCTGTCCCCTCCAGAAACAGCCCCGCACCTCCCTCGGCCCCGAGCCCCCTCCGCAGCTCCCCGGGTCCGTGAGGTCGGTGCGATGGCTCAGGTGATGAGTTTCCTTATTTAGGGACAGGAGCGAGCTTCAGCATCTGCTTAACTTCAGCTACGCGCTCAAATATTCTCCCGGGTGAGGGTTTAGGTGGTGAATCCTGAGGCTGCCGACGCGAAAAGTCCCTTTTCAAACCCCTGCTCCCTGTCCTGCCTCTTCTCCCCATCGCTGGGCTGCTTTTGGTCCAGGAAAACTCTCTGACTGCAGCCTGGGCTGGAGCCGCAGAGCGAGACGCGGGGTCCTCGCCGCGGGGATTTCTGTGCTTGTCTCCACTGAAAAGAAGAGGCAGCGGGGAGGGGGAAACGGGAATAAAACACGAATCAGATGATGCAAGTCTATAACCTGTGCCATTGCACAATCCAGGGGCTGCTCCTCCAGTTTGGAAAAGGGAAATAATTTTTTTATTATTAGTTTATTTTTTTCCCCTCCCTTTGGAGCTAACAGGGCTGTGCCGTGGGGCTGCCCCTCCACCCGTGGCTCACCGTGGGGAGGATGCTGCTGGTACCCAGGGCGAGCATCTCGCAGGAGGCAATGGAGAGGGGAGCAGGGGGGGTAGCCTGTGCCCAGCGCTGGGGCCGAAGTGCGGGGTGCTGCCATGCTGCAGGAAACCAGCTCCCAGGAAAGGAGCAAAAGCAGATGTGGGCGTGGGTGAGGAGCCGGAGGGTAAAATTGGGAGGACACGGGCAGTGCCCTGGGTGCCCCGTGCTGCCAGGCTCATCCCTCCATTGTTCCCATCTGGGGGGATCCCCATGGGGAGGGCGTGCGATGCACCCACCCCCCCTTTCCAGGCAGCTCCGAGGGCTCAGGGTGGTGTTTGCAAAGGGTTAATCTCACCTTGGGATAGGCAGGGCGATATTTTTGCTATGTTATGTTGCTTGACCTGGGAAAAATTG
>NW_010126295.1:3690-3919 GCF_000699245.1 Pterocles gutturalis
CCCCTGTCATCCGAGCCATGCACGGTGCCGCGCATCGAGCAATGGGTTGGTGTCAGGGATGCGGGCGATGGGCATCGCTCATCCACACCCAACGGGCACACACCCCAACCCAGCTGGTACTTGGGCACCAAAATCCCATAAAGGCAAAACTGCGCCAGATCAAGCTCATCAGGTCTGACTTTTGCTTCTGACAGTATATTTTATAGAAAAAAAAATTTATATTTTATAA
>NW_010126296.1:0-1264 GCF_000699245.1 Pterocles gutturalis
GAAGGGAAGGCAATTTATTCTAATTCTGCTAATTTCAGTTCCAGCACAATTAAAAAGGCTCTGATAATATTCAGAAACAATCCCCGGCTAACAAATCGGTTCTCTCGCTGTAAATGAAACATTGTTAGGCTAATTTCTTCTTTCACGCCTTCACGGCTCTTGGGCTTTTGATAAAGTTAACCCAAATCTCGCCTGCTCCGGGGTTTGGCACCTCCAGCCTGGCCGGGGAGGGATGGAGGGGGTCAGGGAGGGATGGATGGGACCAGGACCGCGTGTGGTACCCACCCATGGGTGCCCAGCCCACCCACATCCTACCCTGAAACACCAAACCCTGACCAGGAGGGAGATGGGGATGCTCCATATAAATAGAATTTATAAAACCTGGGGTTTGGGTACCGCAGCATCACTGAGTGCCTACAGGGATGATGGGTGGCCATCAGCATCCCGACACCGTGTCACCGCGGTCCCTGGATGCATCCCTGCACCCAGCCTGTCCCATCCCAGCATCCCGCTCCCAGCACACCCGCCCATCCCCAGGGATGCTCCGGCCCCGGTGCTCCCGGCTGCACGGGTTAAGTGAACTACTGGAGAGCTTAAAAAAAAAAAAAGGAAAAAAAGAAAAAAACAAGTGAGGGAGAGGGAGCAGGGCGTCACTTCTCCGGGATTGCTGGAAGCCCTGCACAGTTATCACCGCACACAGCCTCCCTCGGCTTGCCTGATCTGTCTATTCTTCATTAAGCAAATACGCTGAAATGGAAATGAAAACATAATAGCTATTTGATTTTCGGCAAGATATTTTGCATATTGCTTCAGTGCTGATAGTGGAATTTCATCAACTCCCTTTTTTCATGCTTTAAAACTGAATTACTGAGGCTGGCTTTACAGAGAGGGGAAGAGCCAAAAAATGCTCCCTTCCAAGATACTCCGCTCCGACGATTAACTCTTCTCCCTCTCTCCTTTTTTTTTTTTTTTTTTTTTTTAAATTGCATGCAATGGTTCTACATCTAAAGGAAGCTGTCTTTCTCCTAACCATAATTTATCCTTTTTACTGTTTCAGGCCTACATTGAGAAGTACAAATTTACCAGTGTTGTGGCTCAAGATCTTCTGGATTCCTTCCTGAATTTTTTTCCAGAGCTGAAAGAGCAATGTGTTGAGAGCAAAGCAGGTAGGAAATTTACTTAGTTAACTCTAAACAGTGTAGAAAATCTGAATGATAAATTTTGTGCTTGGCTTGGAGGATGCATAAGAAAATGCTAAAAGCAA
>NW_010126296.1:1456-1728 GCF_000699245.1 Pterocles gutturalis
AAGCGGCTCCTTGCCCGAAAACACGTGCAGCCTGGGGGCAATCTGCCTTCACCCTGCAGCACTCATCAGCACGCATCCAACTCCAAAAAGTTCTTATTTAAAAAAAAAAAAATTAAAAAAAAATTTAAAAATGGGCAGCGTGATGAAGGCTCTCTGCTTCATCCTTCCAGCTCCTCTTTATCCCTGTGCTGGCCCTGAATCCATCTTCCAATTAAAAATAAACCAAAATAATAATAAAAATAGTAATAATAAGAATAATAATTCGACAAACC
>NW_010126297.1:0-2745 GCF_000699245.1 Pterocles gutturalis
GGCCTGGGCCCGGCTGTGGAGGGAGGGGAGCGGGGCCGTCCCTTCAGGACACGCAGAGTCATGCTGCTGCCGTGCTTTCTCCTGTGTTGCCTTTCCTCTGGCGTTACCTACGGTGTTGCTGTGAGGGCTGTGTGCTTCCCTGCCTCACCTCACGGCTGCAATAGGCCCTGACTCATCTCAGGGCTGAGGTAGGCCCTGACTCTTGTGTTAGAGGTCCTGAGCCAGACCTTAAGGCCCCTTCAAAGTTCAGAGCTCATGGGTGTTACGCCATGGGCTTGCTTGCTGCTTTTTTTTGGAGACCTGAAGGGCTGAAGTGTTCCCCACTACCAGAAAGGGCTGGTGGCACTCCTGTGGAAGCAAGCAGTTAGCTCTACTGAGACAGTGGTAGGTGGGGAGTTGGTGTTTGGCTTTTCCCAAATCCAAGCTGCTAATCTAATATGTAACTTTTGGCCTACTCATCTAGCTGTCCGAAGTACATCTTAAATGGTATTAGTGATGTGAAAACCAGGTTATTTGGTGAATGAAAGGGTGGGGCTGCGACATCTGTGGTAATGACAGGGCAGCCGGGGCTTCATACAAGCCCAACATCTGTGTGTGTAATCCAAAACCCTCTCATTGCAAAAGGTGAAGAAACAGAGATCTTTGCCTTCAGAAGTAACGTACTCTGTGTGTGAGCACAGTCAAGTATTATTCAGCGTTTGCAGAGATACTAATTTCTTTTTATTACTGAGGTCCTATCCTGTGACAGTTCTTAAGCATTGATAAGTCTGCTGCCAAGGAAAATACTGACCAGATCTTGGGAGTCCAGGCCATGAAGAAACTTTTTGTAGTGATAGGTAGAAAGTCTGTTGTCAGTAGACACAATTCCTTTATGACCTGCACAGCCTCCATTATCGTAAGGGGTGTGAAGAATAAAATCTGTCAGTCAATTAGCATGGCTTTATTTTTTGTGACTGTCAGCTCCAGTCACAAAAACAGCTGAGCTGTAGCAGCAGAAAAGCAGTTTGTCTCACCTAAAGCCTGTGCGCGTCCTAGCTGTCAAGAAATAAAGAACTACGATGGAAACTCTAGTGAATGTCACCTGATGCTTAATGTCCTTATTCCATAGACTTTGTATTTGCCTGCTTTTCTTATCTTCTTTATCTAGAATTCTCTGTTCCTAAGCCAAGCATGAAGGCTTTCTACTATTTGTTCTGTGGAGCAAATTTCATTCTTCCACTTCACAGTCTCCACTTTATTTCAAGTCCCTGAAAATGTTGGGTTTTTTCTTTGCTTATTTCTTTTTGCTATTATTTGTTTCTCCAATTGCATTATTTAACTCTGTTTGCGTAGAGGATATAAGCGCTATTTCTGCATTCCTGAGTCGCCTGAATTCCTGTTAATGTTTTGAGTGTGCAAGGTCAGGGCTAAAAATTGTATTCTATACTCTGCACTTCTAAAGTCTCCTCAAGTGGCATCACTTTTAATTATAACTTCAAAGCAGAGAAGCAGCAAATACAGCTCAGGTAATTACAGGATCTCTCCATCAGATACCAACACTAAATGTCTCTCTATATGAAAATCTGGTAAACAGTTGAGCAATTGCATAGGTATAACGTGTTTTGTTCTCTAAATAGACATACAGTTAAAAAAACATTCTAAATAGTCTGTGGCTCTTCTTGAATTTTAATTAATATATATGCATATCACTTTTTTTTTTCTGAGGAAATAAGAAAGTTCTGTGCTTAGAGAGATAGGTTAAGACTTGTTTTGCAGCTGAGATTTTGCTTACTAGCCTCATCCCTTGTTCAAAAAAAGACATTTCTGAAGAAGACCAGAAGGCAAGCTTTCATGCCTTAAGACTGTGTAAGACCTACTTAGAGGTTGTAAGTGATGGAGAGGTTTTCTGATGAACTTCAGCATGTCACTGAATTTCACTGCTGAAACACTGGTCCGTAGAGTGAGTTCAGATTGTGAAACATTTTCGCAGCTGTCTTTTTTTTTTTTTTTTTTCAGAGATGAAATGCATATGAAACACCTGGGAACTCTGTGGTAGAATGGAGCTCACAGAGTCATTTGTCATTACCTGTCCTCAAATCTTGGCTTCAAGTTGCTGTGGAGGAAACCACTTACACCCCTTGACGGACTAGATAGGAGCTTATCAAAGCTTTGCTCTCCACATAAACTGTATAAATACAAATATACCATGCATGAGTCCTTAGCACAATTAATGAATTAACACTTCTAACAGGCATGATTTTTCACCTGAATATACAGAAAAATATTTTCTTTTATATTTAAACTGTTTTTCATTACTTTTATTGGATTTTACATTTGCTTGTGTGAATAATTTCATACATATACAAAATATCATTCAGTTTAGTGCAACTACTTATATAGAGAGAAATACAAATACACATCTACACAGGAAAATTGTGCCAGTTAATAGGTAATAACTATTTCTGCTTATTATTTATGTTGTTGATGTTAAAAAAAAATATAGATTCAAAATCCAGAAAATGAAGTTAACGTGACCAAACATGCTTACTGCAAAACTGTTCCTCTAAAAGTTGTTATACAATTCAATACCGTCCTTTATTTGCAAAACGTGTGAAGAGGTTGTAAGTAAGGAATGGTCTTCTTTGCTTGCTATTTTACAATTTTTTAATGAAAAACTCAGTAAAAAAACAGAAAAGACTCTTGGATCTCTTCCTGCTAAGGAATTGATTCTGATTTCCCAGAGGTCCAGTTGGTTAGTGACATTGG
>NW_010126297.1:2788-12582 GCF_000699245.1 Pterocles gutturalis
CTGGTGTCGAGTACCTTGCTGGCCCAGGATGCCAGTCAACCCAGAGTTAAGTGCATCAGCTGTTTTCTCCTTCTCTGAGGTAAGATAAATATAGATAGGATATAGGGAATTAAGGAACCAAATGTACAAGCGTGCAGATTAAATACATTTTATGAACTTCTGATTTTGAGGGCCTTAAGGTGAAGTAATGAAAATGAACTCCAGCATTATGTATCACTTTCAGCTTGCCAGATCTGACAACTGTTGCACTTTAGAGGGTAACTTGGGTGCGTAATAGTTGCAAAACTGTGAGAAATTCTGGGAATCTATGACTTAATAATTTTTATTCCCCTAGCTTCTAGCAGACCTGCATAAAAACATCAGTGAAAATAGTAAATACCACAGCATTCTACTAGCTCTCTAAAATGCAAAATTTATTTGGAGAGACTGAAAAAAAGGGAGTATTAATTAACTTTCTATATTTGAGAGATTTTGCTTAAGTCCTTCAACAGTATTGAGACAATAACAAAGCCATCTTATTTACAACAACGTGAAGATAGGCAGAAAAAAGGAGAACTCAACAGACTTGTGCTGAAAATGAATGTGTCTACACCGCACAGTGCAGTGGTTACAGCAGAGCCACATCTAATTACTTTCTAGTTGTCCCTCTTCACTTTCCTGGGTGCAACCAGATTAGCAAAGATTCTGATATTTCTCATTTCAAGCCTTACAAGGACAGAAATGTATTTTAAAAAAAAAAAAAAAAAAAAAAAAGCTGAAAAAGGTTGGGTGCATGTGCCACTAGTACTGTTGGGCCCACATGTAAAAATCTCAGTGGAAAATTAGAAATGCGTTCTCATTCAGTCTTTCATTTAGATAATACAAAGTCTCCCTAATTGTTTGTGGCGCTTGATTTTTGCTGGAGTAGAACTGTGAGAGTGTTATCCCTTGGGGAATAGGGATCGTCATGAAAATGAGATGTGAATCTTGTCAGGCTGCCTGGAATGTATGAAATTTTAACTAGATAAATCCTGGTACAAGGAATTTTGTTAGAACTGCTGAATAATAACTGTGAAAGTTCTGGAAGTTGAGTTTTCTTGCTCTGTTAGCAATTGTAGTAACTCAAGATTAATTTTAGCATTAAAAAAAGAGGTAATTGCAGTATTTAAAATCCTGAGGCAAATCAGTGGAAATACTTTGGAACGGATAATTATACCTGCACGAGGAAGGCTGTTTAATAGCCTTAACCGGTCCAATTAAAGAGAAGTGAAGGAAGGGCCAGTTTGTTACTTCTTGAACTATTCTCTGAAAAAAGCGGTTTTGATGTGCAAGCAATAGAAATTGCTTTGTTTTTTTCTAAGGTAGATTCCCTGAGGTTTAAACATGTTAAGGACTACTGGGGAGATCTTGTCTGTAGTTGTCATTAAGTGCTTACCCCCCTTAGCCGTGCTGGTGTTTTACCTTCTAAACAGGAGGGGAGGGGTGGGGTGTGTTGGTGCGGCAGGCACATTGTTTCACATCATTAACCTAATCTGGCCGTAATCCCAGTCTAAACATCCATAGAGAGATTATTCTTAATCGGGGGAAGATGGGACAAGAAGAGGATTATATTTGTTTTTCCAGAACAGCAGCAGGTTTGGGCTATTTTACCACCAATAAGAGCTGGAGCAGGCTGCAGGCTGGCTGAATGCCACGTCAGATCTGCTGCCACAAGGGCTCGCCTGCTCTAATGTAAATAGTGATGTGTCTTTCGGTGTAGGTGTGGGAACCCACGTGTCTGTGCACACCTCAGTCATTTGCAACCTAATTCCAGGATTTGGGGTCAATGTGTTCAAGAATACATACTTGCATATATAAACAGGCATGGATTTTACCAGGGGGAATAGAGGGAAGAGAGTTTAAGAGGGTTTTAATCCTTCCACGAATCCTTATCTTTCATTTCCTTGCTGTAGTGCTGGCATTGGTTCTACCACTGTCCTCAGATCTTGAGTGGTTAAAAAAGTTTTAACTAAAAGTTAACAAAACTCACCTTGTGCAGTTGCACAGAGGTGGTAGTGCTGTACAGAAAGGGCAGCACCGTCTTCTTCAGAGTCATAGCGCAGAGACAGGATTTTTTTCTCTGCCAGTGGTTATTTTGAGCTAAGACAGCACTGCACCAGGTGGAACTGCAGAACATAATTTAGGCAGCAGACAGCTCTACCTTCCTTAAAGCAAGAATACCCTCTGTTATACAGTCCAGGTGGGGAATAGCACAAAGGAACTCTTTCATATCAGCTATGGGTTTCTTTCTGCATTTATCCACACACAGATGCATAGATATGTATGTATTTATACCTACAGGAGTATTAAAACAGCATTCCAAAGCAAAACAATCCCCTGAATACATCCCTAAAACAGGATGATGTAATCAGGAAAATTATAACTTGAAATTTCACAGTGAGAAATTTCTTAATTAGAATAAATAATAAAAAGCATTTTAATTTTGCAAAATTTAAAGCTGACAAGGTGTTAATTTTCTCCTTTTCAGTGAGAACATCAGCAGTGGAGAAACAGTCAAACAAGCTGAACCTCATGGACCGTTACAGTAAAACAATGGATCTATCATGTGCAAAAAAGATATTACTATATAGCCTGAGAGGTGGTATGACTGGAGCAGCAGGAGAGGAATGAGTACTTACCAGGAGCAAGGGGTATGTTTGGTTTATTGAAGTCCAGATCCTACAGTAGCTTTACGTAGCTTTATTCAGGTAGAACGATCTAGTCCAAAGAGAGGTTTTCTGAAGTCTGCACTGCAATTCGTTTTCCCATTCTTTTGGTTAATTGCAGACATATACCTTATCCCTCCTCTTCAATGACCCTAGTGCATTTCCAGCCCCCTAGCAGCATGCAGTATACCGGTGCTTGATGACCAGCAAGGAAATGACTGACCACAACACACAATTTTCAAGGGGAACTCCTTTAATAAAAATATTAATGGCAGCACAACAGCCTCTCTTCTCCATCTCGGCTTCTAAAAAAAGCAGAAGCCAAGGAAAAATGCTGGAACTGTTACCTGTTAAGATTTTTTTCAACAGTTAGTCACTTTTGCCTCTTCTAATCAAAATTATGCCTGTATGTTTATATTCAATTTTAATATAAAATCTCATAATTCACCTTGAAAATATTTTTTTTTGTAATGACAGAAATTAGAAAAATCCAGTGGTTTTAAAAGAATGTTGAAAGCCACAGTAGAACCCCAGAAAAGATGCCACATATTAAAATCGCACTTCATCTTCAATCAGTACTAATGTATACACTTGACTGAAAAACAACCAGCTTGGACGTGTTGTGTATAAGGTACACAATAAATTATAGACACTGCTCCAAAAGTTTTTGAGTATCTTAATATGGCTGAGGCAATTGCATAAAATTTTGGGGAAACATGATGAATTTGCCCTATCCCATGTATCCAAAGCCCAAATTTTTCCAGTAGGTATGTGAACAAGAATGACGTTAAATGGAGATGGTGTATGTTGAGCCAAAAAAAAAAAAAAAAAAAAAAAACAAAACAACCCTCCCACTTCCTGCAAAAGAACAGTCTATTCCTCTTCTATTATAAACCAAGGTAGAAACAGAACCAAAGCATCTTCACTTTTTTCCTAGTATCCTATTCGTTCAGTAGAATCAGAGGTGCGTATTTAATAGTTTCTCCTAGAAGTTATTAGAATTACAAACTAGTAATGTTAAACTAATTAACAGAAAAAAAGAGCTGACCCTGCTGAGTGCCGGTGTGTAGTGGTCTCATGTTGGATGTAAGCAGATTAGACTGATGGGACCTCAGACATCCATATGCAGTCGGAGAGTGTAATGCCAATATTTCAACATTTAACATTATTTTCCTTTTTTATTGATTTTATTTAGCATTATTTTCTTAAAATGTCTTTCATGGTGGGTAGGATCTCCCAAACAAGGAATGAAGCAGATGAGTAGGTAGCAAAGAATTCCAGTTGTAGTGTCTTGGCCCAACTCCAACCTCAGTAATTACACTCTGCTCTTAAATTCCCTCTGCAGCTCTCCTAGAATAAAAGCTCTTTTTTCAGCTGTTCTGAAGCATTGTGTAGTATTTCTCTGAAGCTGTACATATCTCCTCCCATTAAAATTGCGAGAGGAATTTAGATAGACAGAAAGCTATTACCAGAGTTTGAATTTGGGCAGAACACCAAGGTTAACTTACACTTGCATTGGGATCACAGGATCTTTGCAGACTAGGAGTGTCAGACCCTCATTAAAGAGCACACGGGGGAACAGCTCACTGTGCTGCTGGAATACAAACTCAGAAACTTGGGATCTCTGCACCTGGAAGTGACCGCAGGAATGTTTCCTAACAAATGACTGTGTAGAAAAGCCTCTGGTACCGTAGAGTATCTTATCACAACTGTAGTTATTTAGTAATATTTCAGAAGACAGTGTTGATAAAAGAAGTTCCAGCAACTTTAAAAAAAAAAAAATCCACATTGAAAAGAAAAGTCTTTACCAACAGAAAAGCAGCTGTATAACACAGTTATGCTGAGGCAAGTATTTGAATTTCAGTAAGAAGATGTACTAAGAACCACTCAAAGAGTGTTTCAGCAAGCTGAACCAGGCCTGCAGTAGTAGTGAAGGCATTCTATGTTATGTTAAAATAGACAGCTCTAAGTTTTCTTAGCCTCTAAATTGGGACTTGACTTAAAATATATAGGTAACCGACTCCCAAATTAGTTTATACCCAAACCCAAAAAAGTAATTCTTACTCAACTAGAATGATTTAGAACAATCACTGCATAAATTCCTCTAAAAAAGGAAAAAGCCTCTCCAAATCCATCCACATACACTGAGTCTGTTTGCTATTTGTATTTTGCACTTTTTCCTTCCTTTTCTTCCTGCTATTACTTTTCTTTATTTCAGATACCTTTCTTTTTTCAGATCACGGCAGATCTAAGCCTGGTACTCTTATTTCACCCATTTCTTCAGTCTCACATTTCTTATATTTTTTTGCCCGCTGACACACCAGAATAATGAGTATGATGATGCCAGAGCCAACAACCGCTATTGTCACTGTCACCACACGAGTAGCATCACCAACTAATCGTCTCAAGTAAAACTCTGGTGGCTTTTCATCAACATAGTTAATTTGTAGTGTTTCAATATCCAGAGCATCTCCGTTGACAGAGACAGTTAATGAACTGTTAGAATTAAATATGGAGTCACCTTTTATATCTTTTCCAAAGTAATAGGCTACATCTGCTATATCGACATCATAGCTAGATTTCTCGGAGTCTTTCTGCTTCAGGCGGATTTGGATGCGTGGGGAATCGTACTTAATGGCTGTGATATACTTGGGGTGCAGTTTGTATCGGCTCTCCAACAGGTGTTTCAGGGTTTTTACTATGTCGGGAACGTTGAAGTCAGTGGACCTTCGTTTGTGCTTCAGTTCAATGTAGATCCAGCTTGTTCTTACCAGTTCACTGCAACTCAGGCTTTTGTCACCCTTTTCAGTTCTTCTTACTCCAGCGGTGTTCACACACCAGCAAGTACCAGTTTGACTGCACTGCCTGGCTTTGAAGAGACCACTGTCCTCACAGGCTGGATTGTAAATGCCATCATCATCTAACAGCTTCCCATGGAGATGGCCCCTGAAGCGCTTGTGCTTCAGGGGGATCATTTCTGCTTTCAACAGCAAGCATTTGGAAGTCAGCGTTGAACAGTTTACCTGGTGATTTGAACCTACCAGCGTGCAGTTGCAGTTCCCATATGCATCCTGAGCACACACCGTCCACTTGTTGGTCGCACAGGTACAGTCGTTCTGCACTGGTGAAGCTACCGTCAGAATCAAACCCAGCAAAACCACAATGAGAGGCTCCATATTGCGGGTGAAAAGCGTGGATCGAGTCCCGAGTGATAGCAGGCAATATCTGAAGCTTTGATCCATTAATGGAGTCTACTGGCTTCTACACACTGGTGTGCTGCTCCCTTTATCGAGATTCAAAGCAGACCCACCAAACAGGTTCTCCTTCTGAAACAACTGTCATCTTGTACCCAAATCCTAGCGAAGTCAACAAGGTACACTATCATCTATTACTTCTCAGGGAGTGGCACCAATGCCTGCCTCCAGATGCCTGTCCCCCTCCACCCCCCACCTTGCTTGATGAGGAAACACAAGGGAAGAGCCAGAAGCCAACCTGAAGCACAGCTCCTACCTTGGCTTTCCCTTAGGGATTAAAGCACAAGCAGCTTGCCCTTGTCCTTAAATTTTTTATGGACTACGCACACACGTTTGTGGATGCTGCAACAGAACCCTGGAGTAGCTGCCAGTTCAGGAGGAACATGTGTGCCCACTCTCCTACAGGAGCACAGACTCATCTTCCAGCGTGGAAAGATGCTTTCCGCCTTCCCTTTAGCACGTACCCATCCCAAGGCAGCACTAGCAGCGATAATTTTCACGCTTGCATTACTCTTAAAGTGGCTGGCTGTTTCTGAAGAAATTTTTCAATCTGAACTTTGAGTAATGCCTTTCGCAGTACACTCCAGTAGCTCCCAAGTGTCCCAATGATCTACAAAGCATGAGTTACCCTTTCCGTGTGTTTTGGCAGCAGCTGAAAGATATTTTCCAGTTTGCATTAAGCAAGTCCCATTCATCTGATTTGTCAAACACTGTCAGACACTTTATAAATCACTGCTTTAGGACCAGTAACGACCACAGCACCGTATATACACCGTTTTCCCACCCACACTACTTGCCCGCTGCCCTGCAATCAGCTCCTTCTAACTGTGCTGCTGCTGCTGCTTTCCCGAGGGCTGCCCTGCTTCAAACCAACGCAAGCAGTGGGAAGTTAACCCAGCTGCCAGTGAGTATTTATACCACAGCATAGGTTTCAGATTAGAGCTCCACATGTAAATACCCTCTGCCACTAGAGAAGGGCACAAGCTGGAGCTGAACTTTGCAGCTAGACCTATTTCCAAATAAGCCACTGAAATGCATATTACTGAGGGAGCAAAGATGAGACAACTTCAGATTATTCCTGGCTCCTTTATAGCACATTATCACACCTCTCCATTTCCCCTTCCTTCAGATAAAAATAACAGTAGTTACCTTTCTTTGAAAATAAATTGAGATCTACAGTCAAAATGATTTTAAAAAGTGTTAGGTGTTTCCAGTTGTCATATTGAGGATTTTTTTTGGTAAGAGTTTAGAAAATAAAAATGGGACAAGAGTTACTAAGTCATTCATTTACCTATAATTGCTTATATATTAAAATTTCATGTCCCTCCTTCAAAGTCAAAATCCATTTAACTGTCACCTACATACTCGTCTTTATTTTATTTCACATTACGAACTCTAGAGAGAGTAGGTTTTGTTTTTCTTCTCTTTGGGGAACAGAGCCTCAACTGCTGTAAACTTGCAGCTCACAACCAGTGTCAGGGAAGTGACACAAATTCCTGTAGGGCTGAGAGCTGCGCTGCCCATGTGCTGAGGAAGCACCACAGCCAGGGGCAGGACCAGGACTTTTTGGTAAATAGTAGTTTGCTTATATGACGTTTACAGACATTCACCTTTGGTCTCAGCCTCATGTTACCATTTGACAGTTTCCCCTTCTTACAGGGACTTACAGTGAAGTAGAAAAAAAAAAAAGTGGTTTGTCAAAAGTAATATATGGCAGAAAACCACAGGTAACCAAATTAGATGGTCTGTTTTGTTTTCCCTGCTGATGCAAGACTTTCATTGCTGTTACATTAATTAAAAACTGCATTCATTGTCTCTTCCCTCAAAGGTGGCCAGAAGCATGACAACAGTTTTACAATATACCATCACCAAGCAAAAAGTGTAGAACAGTGGCAAGAGAAGGGCAAAGAAGGACTCATTTTAAGTTTCCTTGGCAGAGCTGCATAAATTGTCAAAATAAAAGTGTACTTTTCCATTGACTTTTCTGCACTGGTGCATTTCCCCTCTGTAAATAAGGAGAGAACAGACTTAAAGACAAAAGTCTTTCCAAATATCTATATACATACATATACATTTATATAGAATCATAGAATATCTCAAGTTGGAAGGGACATGTATTAAAAAAATACATAATGTCTCCAACACTAAACAAATACAATTTTATTTCCTTTAATCCATGCTAAGGTGTAATGGCACTACAGGAGTTAATGATTTAGAACAGCAGGCTGCAAAGGAATAATCCTGTAGGAAATGTGAAGCACATTATTTCTTTAGTGATCTGTGCTTCCATGGAAACAATTTCTCAGCACAATTCTAAATCTCATAAAAATAGGGCACTAGGTCTATGTAAAGCAGCAAGACATTTCCAATTAAATAAGCAGAATGCTTTCATCTAGCCCATTAAATACTTTGCTCAGTATCCAACACAATTACAACATTCACTGAGATGTTAACAACCAGCTCCTTCCCATGCACCGGCTCTGCGGGGCCAGATACAGTCACCCCACACACATCCCAACACCCCTCACCTCCTCGGCAGGGTTTGCAGCAACAGCACGGTGCGTTTCCTTCCCTTGCAGACTGCAGGTGTGCTGCTCTGCTGCACCACGCCTTTCGGGTGCATCGTACACCTCCGTACTGCTTGCGTTCCACCTCCGCAGCGTCTCTTTCCCCTACCCAACATGATGTCCTCATAGTCCAGTAACGCCCAGCAGAGCAAATTCTTTGCCAGCACAGCAGGAAAGAGTTGATCTGGCTCCAGCTGCTGGCAGAAACAGAGCTAGAACCAACACACTTCTATCAGATCTGGGTAATGGATATAGTTGTTTGAACAGTAATTTGATGATCACCTTCAGAATTCACTGGAGTTGCCCATGAAAACAAACCCATGACACTACTTACTCCAGTGATCCTACAGCCAGGATTATCTGTGAAACCCGAGTAGAAAATACCCATCTACCATCCTGGCACCCCTGCCACAAAGTACCATTGGATAATTTTCTGAAGGAGACTAAAGCAGAGGGTTTGTAAGAATAAATGAAAAAAAGAAACCTCTGCCAAGGTACATGGCTACTGCCCATACAATGGAATCACTGGCCAGAAGTTTACACGCACTAGTAAGAACAGTTTTGGTCTTAGTTCAAACCCTTTTTTGTATCAGCTGTGACAAAGCTCCATCTAGTGGCATTAAACTTGGTTAAATCACTCTGTCGTTACTAACTTGGAGTAAAGAAATGCCAGATTTTATGTTCAAGAGACAAGAAGCTATTACAAATGCGGAGCACATCTCTCAAGGTACTGCAGATACAGTCTTTATTAGCAGACTCTTGGATACCATCAGTCAGGAATATCAAAGCAGCAAGCAAAAGGGAAAAAGTACTTAATGGCAACAGTGTTAACTTTTTTGTTTGGCTGGTTTTGGGTTTGGTTTTCTTTTGCTGGATTGTTTTCCTCAACTGAATTGTTCTTGGAAAGTTACTTATTAATTAAAAAAAAAAAAAAGAGGGCATTCTCCTCCCCTCCCCTGGAACTCAAGGCACATAACCCTGTGAAAAAGCATGGCTGGTACCTAGAACAGCAAAACTTGACTCAGTCAACAAATGCCCACAAAGGAAATTTACCAAGAGTTACATTTTGTACATTTTGGGGGCTTTAGGGGTTCTTGTTTGGTTTTTAACTCTTCCAGTTTAAAGTGTATCATTGTACTTGCTACTCAATCATTTCCCATCTCCTGAGCAACAACCTGGCAAGGCAGAGCAGCTGGTCTTACACAGAGAAATAGGGCATTAGTCCACTCCAAGTACACCGAAACAAAGGTAGCTTGAAAAGACTTGCTGGGTGGGGGGGGGGGGGGGGG
>NW_010126297.1:12613-31389 GCF_000699245.1 Pterocles gutturalis
TCTCCCTCCCCCCCAAAAAAAATTAATGCCTTATATGTGTTTGGTAGCAGAACTGGTAGTATTAGTAAAATAGATTTTTTTCTTCTTAGAAGCATGCAACTTCCAAACTCATTAACTGCACAGTCAAAATAAATTATGAACAGTAGGTTATTTGTTTTCTTACCATGGCTCCTGACAACAAAATTTTTCCTTAGCATCACAAATGTGGTGTTTCCAATTCACATACAATATCATGTGACAATACTGGATTACAATGGTACTAGCAGTTGTATTTCCTCCCGCACCACCCTGCTAATAAACTCTTAGAAAATCTGGAGTCTTTGTGTGCATATCAAAGGCTCAGTGCTGCGCCATGTCCTCTTCTCAAGAGACAAACTGCTTCAAGAGTATGTTTTACTTCATCACTGTTAAATCCAATTAATACAGCTGTTATTACCTTAACTAATTTTAATCATTAGACAGAGAAGCAGTGAGCACATTGCTACCACTACTTGGGTAATACACCCACCCCCTACATGGTTGGAAACAGACCGTATGTGGATGAAGAACATGATCTACTTCATACAGCTGTTACACTGAGGTTCAAAATTCTCTTCCTACCAATCAGAACTAATTACAGCTTTTAGCACATACATTTATACTGGGTGATTTTTCTAGAGAGTAACCTATATGAGACTGCAAAAGAATACCTTACACTGCAGACCACTCCACAACTACGTAGGGAATGCTTTCTCACCAAGAGTGTGGTTTGAACTAGAAATACAGGAAGCCATGCAATATTTTTAATTAGGAAGTCCTAAAGATGACTTTTTAGAATATATGCAGATGGAGTCAACATGCCTTCTATAGACGGATACACCAAGTTTGTAAAATACACGTAGTAGTGGGATCTAAAGCTGCGTACCAGCAGATCTGAACACAGAAGAGAGCAAAGAACATTTACCGATATTTTTAAGTCCACAGCTCTTGAATCGGCATTGGGAGAATCACTGAGTAACAAGGGCTCACGCTGTCAATACGATCAGGTTCTGCACCTTTCACGTACTAACAGAAAGGGAGGAACATTCCATGAGGCATGATAATAAAATAGTTTTAACTTCCTGTAAAGGAGTTCCCTCCTTGGGATGCAACTCTACAATTTTAAAGCTTTTCAAACTCTTTATACAAATGAAAAGCTGATGTTAAAAATGTAAACATATATAAATCTTAAAATTACATTTATGTTATGCAGAACTAGATATATACACACATTTTTTTTTAAATAAGAATTGGGTTCATTGTGACCCCTCTAGATAAAAACTGAAGGTCTTGCTTACTTCATGTTTTCAAATAGTTTTTAGACCTCTCTGAGAAAAACTTTGCCCAAGATAAATCTGTGTAAGTAGCAGTAACTGTGTACAAGTCAAGTTTCCTCATGATTTAGAAAGCAAAATTTAAAGCACGTTTTTTTCTATCAAGATTCACAGTGATATAGCTCATGAAACATTTCCACGTTGCAATCAAGAAACTTCTCAATCAAGATCAATTTATAACGAATTTATCTGAATGTATACTTGTATGAAGCTATAAGTGAAGAACTGATACAAACCAGTATGTTTTCTTACTGAACCGCGCATTATAGAGAAGACTCTGAATATAAAAGCTGGTGTTCTTTTTTCTTTAAGATGACAAATACTTTTCTGCTTGTTGCACTAAGTTTGCCATCAATCAAGCTCTTGTTTCCACAGGAAACAGTGGCAATTAGAAGTGGACAAATCACAATGATCTGGCAGAACAACATATCTCCCCGTAAAATGGAAGATCAGAAAGACCGCAACCTGTAATAAGCCAGGAGTTACCATTTCCACTGGAAACAAGCACAACTACTACTGAGAAGTCATGAAAACTTGCCAGCTTTTCCTCCCCAATATAGAAACGAAACGGCAAAGAACATGCCAAGAAGGTACTTGACCATAGGGATCAATGGGGAAAAGAAAAAAAAATATCAGAAGACGTATGAAATCACAACTGTCCTAGACTTCAGACTGGATACCAGGAAAGTCTGGAATTAGCGAGCTACAAAATTTTCATTTAAGTCATAAGTTTCTCTTTTGTGAATTCATTCAAACTTACAATCTCTAAAGCATTAAGGAACACATTCATTCAGAGTTAGATGTGTGCCTGTAGATAAAAAAATAAGAGAAGATTCCCAAACTCAGAGAGAACAAACTCTCCTTGCAGACTGAAGCAGAGTATTCTTGCCAGGTTGTCCTTCTTCCCAAAGGGCAGGCTGCTGGTCTATCAATTAATTCTGTTGCACTCATTTTTTTATACAAAATATTAGTATTAAGCATTCCTCTGGTAGTCAGGTCACATACATTGGGAGTTTTTCAAAGTATGTTTAAACCGTAACAATAAGATGACACTGGATTCTGTAAGAGTTACAGGTAATAATTCTGAAAGACTTGACAGAATGGGGAGGAGAAGAAAATTAAAAGAAAATCCCATATTTTGTTTTGTCAAAGCCATCACATTGGCTATTCATTTGAACACTCATTCTCGTTTTCTTCAGCATTACTCTTTTTCTCACTCTTGTACGTGGAAAGGAATAAGTTTTCTATCTGAGTCAAGAACTCTTCAGCAACGAAGCAGTTTCTTACTTTGCCCAAAGTCTTCCTCATGCACTCCAAAAGCTAGTCCAAAGAAAAGGAGAATTTTTTAGAACTGTAATTTTTCCCCGAGTTTATTTTTTCCCCTACTAGCTGGTAAGTATTCCCAAGGCATTTTTACTTATTTATTTGGGATTAACACTACAGAAAGTGTTCAACTGGACAATGTAAATTCTAGAAAGGAGCAATCACACAGGAACACATGGGTGATTTAAAACCAATTACACAGCAGCTAAATTCAAGAGTATTCTACCAACTCAATTTTAGATTTAAGCCATTTATAAGCAAAGTCACATTGAGAGGAAAAAAACCACAATACATGTAGGTAATTATTGCACACGTGTTTTCTGTTTGTGTATTTTGCTTTGGGCAGATCCTCTGTCTTGTTTGGGCAAGTAATGTTCCAGCTGTAGCTATTCAGAACTTCATAGCAATGACTACACTGACTGAAAAATTAAAGTTTGCGCTTATGCATGACAAACATGGCACAGCACTACTGGACTGATCAGACAGAGGACTAGGAAGTCCAAATCCTCTCTCAAAACACATGCAGTGCTCGACACTGAAAGCTGAGAAGAGACATTATTAATTTGCCATTCATTCTTCTCCAAACTGAGGTTAAAACTTGGTATTTGCACATAACTGTTGTCCCAAACCCTCCCAAGTGAACAGCTTTGTTTGCATTGTTTGTAAGTAAATAAACTGCACTACACAAGTAATTTCTTGTGATTAGTTTACATCTCTGATTTGTAAAAATGTAACTTCAGGTGACTTCCGATGATATGAAACTTATTTGTATTTAAAAGAATATTTAAAATTTAAAAAGCTAAAATAAGAAAACTTACTTTCTGCAAACAAGTCAGGTCAGAATCTCTATGAAAAATTTTATCCATGGGGACACTGCTGTTGAAAGAAAAGCAAAGAACAGTGCTGTAGAATGCAGACACACATTGAAACATCAATAAACATGCAAAAATTCTACACTGGCTATTCTTTACAATAGAAGTAGACACATACCTATGACAGAATCTGTATTTTTCAATTATCCATCTCGTTTTTTCAAATATTAATTCCCACTGAGGTTCCTCCAACATCTGCTGTACTTCAAATTTGTAGGGCAGGCCTGTAATCAATTGAACATGGATTATTCAGTGTTTCCAGTACACTCAACTTTTTCAGTCTGAGGTGCAATCCCTTCCTTCCCCATAACTGTTCATAATTTCTTACTAACTGCAGAAGCCTGCACTCCTGTTACTTGCCAATGTTAAGGAGGTTCAAATAAAAGTATGACGTATTTTGGATTCCGAATTTAATTTTGGTGGGAGCTGGGAGCAAACCTGTTCTCCTCCCTGCCCTCGACAATTCCGCATGCCATAAAGAAGCACATAGAAATCTACAACAAAATGAAATTAATAGCTTTTTTATAACTTAGCATCACTTTTGTAGTCTCTCTAAGATCTATGTGGTTATTAAATGAATAACAAAGGTTTGGTTTTTTTTCATGTATGAACTGGCTGATGAAGCATCTGACAATTGTTCTAGATTTCAGAGGAATTTTGCTCCTAAAGGAAGAAATTCTTCTAATTTATTGCAGGTGGGGGCAAAGGAATTTAGAAAGTATTCTAAAGGAACACCAGAAAAATACTTGCAGAATATTCAGTTACCAAAAGTCAGTAAGAAAGAGACTGCAAATTTCAGTAAGTCAAAAAAAAAGAAAAAAAACAAAAAAAAAGCCTTTCCAAGGTCATAAGAATTTAATGAGATGACACGCATGCTTTCCAACTAGACCTCAGGCTAAGTGAAAAGCAAGCTATAAATACAATGATTGAGATGAACACATCTCAAATATGAAAACTGTTCAGTGCAGAATGCATTTCCAAGAGTAAGAATTAATCTATAGAAATATTTATGGCTCCTGTGAAATACTGATTTTTGTTCATTTGCACAGTACTCTAGTGCTACAGCCACAGCAGAACTTCTCCAAAGAGCTAGAGGAGATACCATTTTGTAAAAATTTTATTTCAGGAGAGAAATTAAAGTCCTGTCAGACAGAAAATGTATGTGAGCAGAACCATGTCTACTTCTAAGGGCAGATAAAGTTTTAAGTATTTGAACTCCACAAGGGTGGGATGCATGGGAAACAAGGATAAGATCACGGGACTATCAGTATAGTAAACAGGAATTATCGCACAGATGTGGCCACCGCTTCACTTCCCCTAGGACTATGAAGCAAGTCTCCAGACAGATGGTCTCCCTTGCTTACTTCCACAGGAAAAAACAGAGGGGGAACTGTTTGCTCACATGGCCTCTGCTGTTGCCTTGCCAAGAAAACTGGAAACCTTGGAGTTGGGATGCAAAAATCAAGCCTTAAACAGGGGGAGGGAGGAGGAGAGAGAGAAGAGGCAGCTACCATAACCACATACTGTTATCCTGGGAATTTTCCTCAAATTAATGTAACAGAATGAGCAGAAGATCTGATCATCACTTGAAATACCATAAATTTTATACGACAGGTTCTTAACTATTCAAGAAAGGAAAACATCCTATTTTCATGAAATGCCAATGACGTTTTTAATGAAGAATTTGTTCTCTTAGGTTGGGATTCATGCCAGCACAGCATTTCATCGTTCCTATCTTCTGTTTTCCGGGACAGCTGGCAAGTTTCATCCTTTGACCTTCTGAATGCTAAGTTACTCAAATAAGGATTTTTGGCCACTGTAGCAGCCAATTCTTTGCTTTTATACTTCCATCCCCTCGATGAGAGGATCTCTTCTGAATTTTGTAACGCAGCAAAGTATAATACACATGAAGCAGCTTCTCAGCTATTCATATGGATACTGTACGTAAATAACAGGGACTCTTGTCCCAACCCTTTAATTTCTTTCCCAGATTGTGGGAAATACTAATACAGAAAAACAATCTTTGTCTATTTATACTTCTGTGTTCTTGTCATGACAGCAGGGACGACTTGCAGGATTACTCTAAGTGAAATTCTTGGGTTTGTACTGCACAAGTTACTAACACAAATATATAAATACCTATGTCTCAAGTTCAAGAATAGACATTTTTCCCTTTAGTATCCAAAAGGAAAAGAAAAATTAACACAATGGATAAAATATTGGTACTTACGGTAGGAACCATCAGAACTGATCTCATCGCTAATTACTAGACAAGTAATCTGAGAATATGGAAGAGGATTATTGCGGTTGTAAGGACTTATAATCATTCCAATGAACATGGCACCACCCCTGGAGAAATAACTCTAGAAAACCAAAAACACACAAAAAAACCCATGTACAACAAATACAACCATTTTCACAACAGGATTCTGAAATTAAAAAAAAAACTAAACAGAATTGATGTCAATTTATGAACGAACTCATTTTAAAATGCAATAATGTGTGTTAACATTGTAAATGTCAGGAAGGCTTTAGGGCTGTTGGGGTTTTTTCTTTGCTGTTTATTTATTTTTAATGTACAGACCAGCAAGTACCTGGTATTTAGCCTGAGTGTCAATATCTCGTATGGAGGGGTTGGGGTCAAAGGCCGGGTGGGAATGGTACCATCCAATAACACTGTATCCTCGGGCAGACAGCGTCTCCGAGGCCTGTGTTTGAGATACTGGATCCATCTCGCACTGCAGTCCTGTACTGAGACTATTGCACGGCTCTGCTGCACAGACCTGTGAAAAAAGTCTCCAGATGGATAAATGCAAGAAATCTCCATCAGTTCAATAAAATCTAAAGAATTTTGAGAGTCATACACCAGACTTTCCTCATGACAGAGTTGACAGGCCAACACTTGAACATGAGCATAACTTGAACATTTCACAACTACAGTAATGAACTTCAACTTCAATATAATGAAGTAGTTCCCCTTCAGAAATAAGATTTACATCTATTCAAATTACGTATAATTATCATGAAAATTTTAATATTTTACAGACATTTAAAAAGACAAACACTTACCTCTACAATTTTATCAGCTTCAGAGTATCTTCCACCCAGCAGCCCTATTACTTCTGCCATAGACACATGGGAGTGCTAAAATGAGATTAAGCAATTATTAAAGTCCAAGTTGTACGAGTTCTTCCACTTTTGATCTGCACATGACAGAACACATTGGCCTCACAGCCACAAGTCAGTAACTTCTCAATGCCCTTTAGAAGGAAAACTTAGGATAGCTAAAGAGTCTCAAACACACAGTGTCTCAAATTAAAAAAAAACAGAAAAGTTTCTTTGCTTATTATATACCTTCATGTATATAGTGCATTTGTATAACACTTCCATACGTGAAGCAATGTTAGCTTCGAAAACTGAAGCCTGTGCAATGCTGTGCAGTGCTGCACAACTGCACGAATTTTGGTACAACCTGTTGTTATCTAAAAAACACACATTGCTTTATAAACACAAAATTAATTCCCAGACTAGTGGAAAATGAACCCATAAGATTTCAAAATGAAAAGTTTTAGAAAGTAGCTGTAAGCAAACAATATTTAGCGTAAGATGGAGAGTAGCAATGCTATTATTAGTGTAGAACCGTTTACCTTCTACAAAACCTAAGCACAACATAAAAAAAGCATTCACCTTTAGGGGCTTTATTTAATACTAGATTCTCACTTCTAGGACTGCATCGAAAGAAGATAATGCAAGTACTGTATTTCTCAATCTTCTTATGTTGCCCATTAAAGGAAAAAAAACACCCCAAACCAAAAAACCAAAAATATACATCATAGCTTTTTGAAAGATAAAACTTAATCCTCACCAAATCCATTATTAAAAGTGCTTCGGAAGACACTTTCACCTGAAAAGGTTCCTGAAATGATAAACGCAATAATGAGCATAAGAGAAGTAACAGAAGTAATGAAGCATTCTTGATTACTCACTCATAGGTACATACCTGTTTTTCCTCAGTGAATAAACAGCACGGTATCAGCTGAAAGGGATCAAAGGAACTATAAAACGAAAGAAAATTTCTCTAAAGATGTAGGACAGTCAGGAAACTTTTCAATTTTCCCACTGTCTCCTTGGCAGAGGAGGAATAACCTTGTTTACTGGATTGTCTCATCCCACACTAGGATGACTTCCACCAAATACAGAAACTTCACTACCCACACTCGTGAATTTCAATATGAAACATCTGAAATGCATACGTGTCATTTCAGGTTGTAGTATAATCACGTGCAGCCTTCCAGCCAGACACTACCCAAGACATTTGTTTCATTTCTAGAAGTTCTACATTTGAACATGATGTACATCAAATACCTTTTTGTTTGTCTTGAACCTTTAGAAGATTTTGGAGGTTTCAGTTTTTCTTCCTCTCTTCTTCTTGCTAATTCTTCAGCAGACAGATGCTAAAAACACATAAAAAAACCAAAATCTGTCTTAATGTCTTAAGTGCTCTTTCAGCAGTGATTTCAAAACCAGCCCAGAATAAATTCTTACCATCAGTGCCCTCTGGATATACTATCAATTTATGTGTGTGTGTTACAGGAATAACGAAAATAGAGGGCAACAGCCATAGCAGAATCAAACAGTGTGAAAGTAATGACAATCAGAGATTCAGTCCACAAAAAGAATGATGAGGGAGTTCTTACATTCCCCAAGTCAATCAACTTCAGTAAAGCCACAGCCCATACCACAAACCATGCATAAATGTCGGTGTGATAACCAAGGAGAAAATCTGCCATTACAATTTGAGGCCAGAATATATCATGACCCCTCTTCAGGGATGAGTGTTTTCAAACTTTATTTCCATATAAATATGTATTTTGCAGAAAGTGTCAGAATTATTAACCACAGTTACTCAAAAATAGGTATGGCATTATAACATTATGGAAGTAATTGTTATAGGTACTTATTACTGCAGGTTGCAAATTTAAATTTCTGTACAAGAAAAATAGGATATTTACCATTCTTCGCTTTTTGTATAATTTGAAATCTTAGGAATGGACAAGTGGCTATTTTCTTTCCAAGTCTTCTATAAAATATTTAAACTTCTACGAATTTTTCTAAGCATTTCATAAACCACAGTATTTCTGGGGCTATTGCTAGTAGCAGAACTCATATTAGGAACTCACATTACCTGCATTATAAGCACAAAAAAACCATATAGGACTGAAAAAAAAAAAATTAATCTTATCCTCCTATGCCCTACCGTTAGCTTTAGTAATGTAGTTAACTGAAAACAAAGGGTCATGAAATCTCTGACAAGATAAGGCAAAGAGCTTTAGAGGCATAAAACAGTGTGGAGCCAAACATGCTCACAACATGAGCACCTTTGTAAACACCAAAGTACAGTTGTATTTATCAACAGCATAAAAACGTAACAGCTGCTACATTATTTTCAAATTATTGCTTCCCCGAAGAGAGGTTAAGTACCTGTTACACAACCATTTCCCTTGGATATTTGATGCAACACCACCTGCTAGCAATTAGAAAGAATTAATTCTGTAAGGAAAGGTTAAACCACAGAAGGGTTACCTCAAATGTCTGTCCTTCCAAATCCTTTGCATCACACCAGTTTCCCCAAGGGTCTCGCACTCGCCGTCTTCTTGTACGCTGCAACAAACAAATCAACGTGAGGCAAGGATCACACTCCTGAGAAAACTCCTACTTCATTTAATCAGCCACACTGTCCAAAAAATTACCGCCACATGAATGTTAATAACGCTATAACATAGTTCCAAAAAGAACGAACACCCTGGAGTTCTGCAGAATTAAGTAGTTCACAGTCTGTCACGAAATATCATCAGTGAAGTTTTCAGTTTTTAAGGCTGTAAAGCATAACACCTGGCTGATGCTCCATGGATCATCAACATCCCTGACAGCAACAGTGCATTATTATCCACCTCTGAACACCACCTCAGACAATACAAAAAGCTACAAAACCAGTATGTTTACATCTAGTGTATGTTACAGTTCTTTATATTTCAATTTTTAAAAAAAATTTTTTTAGTGGGATTGATTTGGTTTTCCTCTCATCAACTGATTTGTTTTGCTATGAAGTACTTAAAAAAATGCTATATTAAATGTGAATATGAAAACTAAATCTGGCAAGCCTTGGTAATTCATGTAGTTATAAATGAGTTACTGCTAATTGTGTGCATAAGGCTCTCAGCAAGTCATATCATATACCTAGTATGTATAACAGTTAAAATTCAAGTGACTTTATCACACACTACCAACACACTCCGCTATTTTCTGGCTAATACAGGCTCATAAATTATGGGGAGGACAGGGTTACGGCTGCAGGGAAAAGACTGAAACACAATCATAGTTAAGTACATGTACAGAAATCAAACATGTAAGGTATCAGAAGTTAGGACAGACACCTGTCAGACAGCAGAACTCATGCTTAGACTGACACTGGAATTACTGGGCATTCTAATGAAACTACAAACTGAATGAGTGAAGAAATTTCCTGAGATGCCCTAGTATGAAAAAGAAAATTGGAAAGACCTTCTCCATGCTGAATGTTTTTTGCTGCCCCACCTCCCTCATCAAAACGTACCATGGACTGCAAGCGCTGAGCAAGTTGGTATGCTTCCACTGTGTCTTTGCCTTCTTTGGAGCGTGTTTTATCAGCTGGCTGGGGTCGGTTATAGACAGCCTGTTCTAAAGGATACAGAGATACACTGTGCTTCAGTAAAGTATGAAACCACTTATTTCTGGTATGGAGCCAAGAATGAAACAGATGAGCAGTAACAACAAATGCCATTAAGAAAAAGCAATAACAGAAAAACCCTCAGTGAAAAGACATCTCAATGGCCTTATTACTGACTGATGATATAGCCCTCTCCCACTACCACAGCATCTTTAAGGCAGGAAAGCCTCTTTCCTTCTTGTTAATTTATTTCAGACAAAATGTATCTGCAGGTCATTGCTCCTCTCCTAGGTGACTGCCATTCAGTGTTGGACCAAACTCAATCCAGAGACTCTAAACCAACATTAAGTTATAGGTGTATATATACTTCTAACATGTCACCTAATTTAACATTTGAATCTTGTAACAACTAGACCTGAGAATGAAGACATTGGCTTTTATTTAGGAAATAGTTATAATTCAAGTATGGGAAAAGAAACAATAACTTGAATTCTGTCTTACATGGATAGAAGGCAGAATTTCAGATGCAGCAGGTTATCTGGACAAAAACCCAGCACAGAACACACAGAAAAGCACAAAGTAAAAAAATCTACCCCACCAGTTGGTGTGCAGTAAACATAACGGGGGTGAGAGTGGGAAAAAAGGTTTTTTTGTGCAAAGCCAAAAATCCATAATCCTGTAAGCAGGTTGCAAACTCCTCTAGATTTTCAAAGATCACGAGAGACAATCTGCTCAGAAGGCCCCTCACAGTAAGGATTAGCGTGCATCCTTCTGTGTGAGCAGCATACCCCAGCATTAAGCAGTCCTGCAACAATAAAACCAAAATAGGCTGCAGCCAGTAGGTTAGAACACGACTGTGCTAAACACAGACCAAAGAAAAATTATCTTCTGCAGAATTTAAGTGTAACAACAACTAAGACACTAAGAGTACAGAGACGTTGGAAGATTACCCACATGGATGCTTGATTCCAGTTAAGTGCAGTCATCCACACTCCAATGAAGTGAACTTACAACTTGTCTTTTGGAGACACATCTAGTAACCTTAATGTTTACCCTTCACATGCAAACACACATTTTAATACAAAAAAGCTGAGAGTCAACAATAGATGTGTTCAGCATGTACTAATTAGAATTTAAGTTCCAAACTGATTCCAGTAAAAACATCTTTACCACAGCCAAAGTTAATCGCTCCTATTAATTCCAAGTATGTGTGGATCCGTCCGATGCAGTTAACATCACCGCAGTTCTTGAGGCCTGGACGTACTGAAGTCTTATTCAGGTATTTGGGTTTACATCTCTCCCTAAAATAAAGTATAGCACGTGTCAAACAGTAAAGCCAATTGGATCCTGGGCTGCATCAAAAGCCTTCCAGTGCTGAAAGAGGGTCTATGGGAGAGACGGGGAGGGACTCTTGATCAGGGGGTGGAGTGAAAGGATCAGGAGTAATGTTTTTAAGCTGAAAGAGGGGAGACTGAGATGAGATATTAGGAAGAAATGTTTTCCTGTGTGTGGTAGTGAGGCAGTGGCCCAGGTTGCCCAGAGAAGCTGTGGATGCCCCATCTCTGGAGGGGTTCAAGGCCAGGCTGGATGAGGCTTTGAGCAACCTGGGCTAGTGGGAGGTGTCCCTGCAGAGGGAAGGGGGGTGGAACTTGATCTTTAAGGTCTTTTCCAACCCAAACCATTCAGTGATTCTGTAAAACAAATCATGGGGAGGAAGGAATTGTGTGACTTAAGATGAGCCACTTAAGTGGTTTTTTTCCCTCTATGATGCACACACTACACACCGCTACACAGGGCAATCACAGCAAAAATATAATTTCACAAAACACATGCAATTTATTTTAGGGTTATTCATACACATTCAGGAATTGTATGACTTAAGATGAGCCACTGAAGTGGTTTTTTTTCCCTCTATGATGCACACACTACACACCGCTACACAGGGCAATCACAGCAAAAATATAATTTCACAAAACACATGCAATTTATTTTAGGGTTATTCATACACATTCTTACTTATGCAGAGTGAAACTTATGTTCCATGCATTAAAACAAACTCTTCAACATGACTGGTGCCAGGAAGCAATGAATTACTAAGAAGTACTACGATACTGTTGAGCTTATATAAGAACATCTGCATTTGATTAGTCTAAATAGCTCAGATAATCATAGGCTTCCTTGGTGTAATAAATAAACCTGTTTTCACTCTCTGCACACGTACTACTTGCTTTTAAGCTGACACTGAATTGTTTCAGTTCAACACTTCCCTGGTACGGAATTTTAGAGTTTCTCTGCAACTAGAATAAGCTGTCAATACACAAGACAACTGAATGAGAACAGAGTTAAACTCAGTAATTCCTTAGACTTAAAAGCAAGCTAAGTAACAGGCACACAAACCAAAACAGTTAAGAAAACAAACTGTATTTTGAGCCTGCTACCACAAATCACTAAGGTTCCTTAAACTAATTATTTGGAGATGGAATATAAAACATTCAAGTGTACAAGCGCACTCCAAATTGATTCTTAAGTATTCTTTTGGTCAACATCATTTGCTCTGGTACAGACTATTTCTTCTAGCTGCCCTTTTGTAAAGGCAGCACGACCATGCTACAGACCTCATTTTGAAATTAATTTGATCAGTTATTTTGAGGAACCATGTATTAAAACCATATATGCATTCTGACATATAGGATGACCAAAAAAATGGAAGATAACAACCAAAATGGATGCAGATTGTTCTGATATAGGCCACTCATTTTCATAATGCTTCAAAGTAATTTCATTGCTTAGCTCCCAGAATGCCAGAAAAAAAATTGGGAAGATGCAAAAAAAGCATTAATGAGCGCTGTTCCATGGCAATCTTAATAATGCAACCATAAAATTCATTTTTCAGAAGTAAGCTACTGGTACTAAGTAGTGTTTTAACTACAACAAAGCAGGACATGAGTGATCTTAATCACTTATTTCAGTAAATGAAATTAATGCGTCTTACCATTGATCCAAAATATAATTCCGAATTTTCAAATAACGTTCTGGTGTTTTAGCCTGGCGCCCTTCAAAAAATTCAGGAATAGCTTGCTTTTCTTCTTCCAGAATGATGCTTCTGTCAACCTCCACCTCTTGATCAGGTGCCTTAAGCTCCTCTGCTTCTTCTTGATGATCTTCATCCACTTGGCAGGGAGAAGGAAAAAGCAACCCATTATCAGCCAGGTCTCTCTGTTCCTCATTAAGCTCCTGATCAGTTACTTCTCCAGTACCATGAGATGTTCCTAGTCTGCTTTGTTCAGCTTTCTCAATAAAATTATTGTACTGCTGGTAATCTAAGTTCAGAGATTTATCACCATTCAGGTGCTGAGAACATGTTGCTGCAACATCTGGAAATACTAATGCATCCACTGTATCTTGCTTGGTATGTTGAGGATCTTCTTTAGGTAAAGAAACCACAGAACAGTGTCCAACAGATGAAAGAACGTGTTCCATTCCTTTTGTTTCTTCAGCTGGACCTTCTGAAATAACAGATAATTCAGATTTTCCAGTTTCTTGCTGGAAGGTAGGAGAAAGTAGTTCATCCATGTCGTCAGTTATGTCTACTTCTTCATCATCTGACAGCTTTTCAATTTTCACTGCATTCAGATTGGGGTCTGCACGGCCTCTCAAGCTTCCAGATGACCATGCCTCTGCCCGTATCCCATCTTCAGTGGGAAGACTGCTGCCGCCGCACTGACTTTGCTCTTCTTTTTCAGAGTCACCATGTTTTGCCTTAGGAAGATATAAAATACTTTTAGGAGGGAAAAACAAAACAATCCCCTCTGCATCCCAAATAGTCAGAACTATTTTACTTGAACAGCAGACACTCTGAAGTGTTCACCCTTTTAATACATTTTAATCCATTGCAATTGACTTTGACACAGCATTAAATAGCTGTAAAGTTGAAAACAAGTATTTTCAGACCAACAACCATCAGTATATGAGACTACAATTAAACTACATTTACTGTTTAGGTATACCAGTGATAAAAATACTGAAGTCACTCTAGGAATTTGAGATCAGGTCTGACTTCATATTTAAATCTGCAAATAAGCATACTCCACTTTTCTGAATATGGGAATAAACAGAGTATGTACGTTAAAAGCAGTACCCTGAAAAGACAGATTAAAATCAAGCCGTACGTACATCATATTTGTCAAACAGCCTTTTTGCTAACTACACAGATACTCTCTTTACCTTGTTCTTAAAATACTGCCGAGCATAGCTCTTTACTTGTAGAACAGTACGACTTCCAATCAACTTGGCAATTTTCGTCCACCGGCGGCCAAATTTCCCCTAGTACAACAAAGCACATTTAAGTTACTCAAACACTAACATTCCAGCATTGCACTTTATTCGCCTAAAGAGTTTAAAACTCAATTATTAATTACAAATTCATAAACAGCAAAGTAAACCTACGGTAAAGAACCTCGCTACTTGTATCCTATCAAGAAGAAAACTGCATCCAACAGTAAGTTATTGCTATTCTTCTTAAATAGAGGAACTTCTTCACCCAGTTCAGGCACACAGTAAATTAAGCTGCCTACTAACCCAAGGAATCCTCCTGAAATGAATTTGTACTTGGCAAAGTAAACCCTATTGCATTCCACACTGTACAACCACGTGATCTCTGAAGACCTTACACCGGTAGTTAAAGGATTTCACTTTTTCAGCTGATTTGCCTTAAGCACACATTATACTTCCCGTGGTTAACTACAGCATTAGGATTGTACAATTCATAAAGCTGTATACTTCAGATATTTTGTGATCTCAAATTGTAATCAGCCTCACAGGAAAAAAAATCTGGTAAACAAAGCCATTTTGGGGGATTCATCAATATAAATCTGACTTATCATTACACTCCCAGTAGACGGCAATTATTTTTAACACATTAGAAATTCAAAAGCAGAAGCAAAGAAATATATGCTTCTTTATATTATTATTTTGTTATTCAAGATAAACTAATGACTTAAATTCAAAATATTACATATATAAACAAACTTACCAGTCCTTGTTCAAACAGTTCTTTTTCTTCCAATGTCCACTTTAATGAGTAGCTAGCTGGTTTTGTAGGTGATCGCACCCTAGGAAAACAGGAAACAGAAGTTAGTGCTTTCTTAAAAATATCTATTCTCAAACTCCAGTAACTGAAGGCAACTTCTGACAGGAGGACTATTCCCCATCTTCTGTAAAACTCGAGGTATTGTTTCAAACATGAATGTGGCTGATAAATAAAATACCAAGAATCATGTCAGCTTCTCCATCACACAGGGAGATTCAAGACAACACAACATTAACCAGTACCCAACAGTACAGAAATATATAGAAGCAGCAAACAGAAGAGTTCAGGCAAGAAAGCCAACCAGCATTAACAAGGGTTTTTTCAGAAGGACCACTGTGCTCCAGAAACCAGGCCTATTATTCCCCACAACAGTATTTCTTTACGTTGAAAGGTCTCTGAAATAATTTTGTACACTCAAGCAAAAGGAACTAAGGAACCGTAATTTTTTTTTTTGTTACAAAGTGTCCAGCAACTTAAAAAAAAAAAAATCAGATGCCACATTTAAAAATGCAACTTAATTGTAAAAATGTACGTACATGACTTTTCCAGTTTTCTTATGTGGGCTGCAAATAAAAAACAAAGTGAAAGTGACAATTAATAATTGTGATTTTGTTGCATACCTCAGCAAATAACCTTATTTTGGAAGGACTTTTCATTTCTTCTCATCTGAGAACTTTTCCAGAACACAGCTTACCTTTTCACAGATCTTTTCTCCACTTCCTTTTGATTGAGCCATATTTTTTCAGAAAGTGATTTATTAGATAAATAATATCTGAAAGTTATTAAGTTTTCGAAGTATCAGAGATATTTGTACATATAAGAATTCTAATAATCGCATACATTTTACTCCTTCATAATTATTCAGCTGTAGAAGCACACACTGCACTGCTTTCAAAACTGAAATACACAATTTCACACACTCCTATTAGTTTAATGCACAAGGAAGTGACACCTGACTTCCGAACCCGCATGCTCACTTTACTCGCTGCAAACTAGGTATCCTGTTTCTACAACATTTTTCTTTTTTGAATAAATTTTCATCATACTTATACCTTATCTATTTTCAAATTAACCCTCAATAATTCATTCTATTAAGAAAACTTTAATTCCTTTATGTTCTTGTTCCTCTATTACTGTATTTTATTACACTCAGTTACAAGAAGAACATGAAAATAAACTAGCCCGTGATTACTACCGCACTACTACTAATGCTAAGACTATTTAAGCCAACACTGCCTTAAAAAAAAAAAAAAAAGCAGATGCTGTTCCTTCCTGTTTTCATCTTGCATGCTGGCAGAAGTATGAATGAAGCCAGACAAAATCAGACTGTAAACCAGTCCAAGCTAAGAACATTCAGCAAAAAGAACTAGCTATTTTTAGCAAGATCAGCTGCTTGCTCAGGTTCACTATGAAACTACACAAATGGCTGCATCAGCACAATGAATAAGCAGCTGAAGTGGGGATGAATATCACTATTTTTGGTGCCAGCGTCAGCTTAAATCTGACAAGCTATTAGAGTCATTTTCTGAACAATGAGAAGCACCAGAGGAAGCTGCAGGCAGCTAGATGATTAATCCAGGGGTCCTCCCTGACTTCTGCAATCTACCTACAAAATGACAGTGCTTCAGTCACCTTAAGAACAAAAGATTTATCCAGTTCCTTTGGAAACAGGAAGTTATCTCTCGATCTACAGAAAAACATACAAGCAAATCAGCAAAAGGATACTCTTCTTCCAGCAACATCTTCTCAATGACGGCCCTGTTTTCCTCACTAATGCTGTTGTCCAACGTCCATGGCTGCAAACCATACAAATATGTTTTAGTATTTTAATTTTGTCACACTGTTACTTGACTATCAAGAATCAATATAATAGCTTCTAAAAGCAAGCAAAAAGCACCAATTAAAAACCTAAAAAAGCATATGCATAGGGAAGAGAACAGAGAGAACAGAAGTTCTGACAATCTTGCTAGAAGTACCATTAATTTAAAAAAATACTTACTAGACTGTTATCCATTCTCCAAGATGAATCAAGATAGTGATCCTGCAGCAAGCTGGAAGCTGTGTTTTCATGATCTCTGAAAAAGATTCCAGTGTTCAAAACAACACAAACATACTCAAACAAAACAAATGCTGCCAGCCTGAAAATAATATGTAGTAAATAACAAAAACTTTAACAGAAGATGACAGAATTCAATACTTAAATTAAAATAATGTATTACAGACCACTGTATAAGGTTACTCTCTTACAATATTCCATTAGACTTAGTATAAATCCCCTTCAGTAAGTCATACTTTTTAGCGATCTCAGTAGCAACTCCTCACCTATCTCATTGCAGGCTCTATAAGATAGCAGTGAAAACTTGAACAGTAAATATTCTCCTCCAGAAGGACTGAAGGCAGGAGGGACCATGTAAAATACACACAAGTGAAGGACGCCAGAGTTCTATGGACAATCAAAAACCTATATTTTTAATGTTAAAAGTGTCATTGAGTTGTATTATTTCCACTTAACATTTCTACATCTTTTCCCCAAAAAGGTGAAAACACTCCCTTATAAAGAAAAAACATGTTTTCCTGCCAAGGAAAGCTCACACTTACACAATCCTATCATACAGGATTGTTTGGGCTCTTACAGACTTCCTCCAGATTATGCTTGATCTTTTTTGCAAATAACTACTTACTACTTTTAAAAATTTGTCACTGATTAACATCATTTATCAACTTTCTTCTACTTTAATG
Source organism: Pterocles gutturalis (assembly GCF_000699245.1). Taxonomy (NCBI): domain Eukaryota; kingdom Metazoa; phylum Chordata; class Aves; order Pterocliformes; family Pteroclidae; genus Pterocles; species Pterocles gutturalis. Next base: position 30,695 of record NW_010126297.1, read on the forward strand.
CAGCAGAAAATCTCCTTAGCAACTGATGTCATTTTTTTGGGTCATTCTTTTCTTCCAGAACATTCAGACTTTTCTAAAGACTAATTAGCCCTATATTCCTTGCAATGTTACTAAAATTAATTTCACCTACTATTCCAAACAGCTTCATGCCAGCAGTTCAAACATTGCTTTACAGGTAAGGATAAAACCTCATGCATAGCCAGAACCCAACATAACTCCTCTTTCTTTTGAAGCATATCAAGAAATGAGCCAGGTCACCAGTCCACTTTGCCCAATATTCTCTCTCCAACAGCGGCAACAGCCAATGCTACTCTAGGACAGCATCTCCGACAGACTCCTCTCATCCTCTCCCAGCATCAGCAGCTGCTGGATTTGCAGTGCTAGGATTGCTGCCCACCCACTCCAGCACCTATTTACAAACCCCTCCTCTGGGAATTTGTCGAAGCAGTTTTCTGACAGTCCCTACGCTCAGTTTTCCGAACCCGCCTGCCTCCGCCAGCCCTCTGTTACACAACACACCACCTTCCATGTATTTCAAACCCAGCAGCCTCAGCCCCGAGCGTCCCCAGCTCCCGTCCCGCCGGATCCCGTGACAGCAGCCCTGCATTCACCTCACACATTGACCCCCTAGGCCCCGTCCGCCCTCAGCGCCCCACGATGTCCCCGGCCCGGCCCTCAATGAGACTCCAAGGTCT
>NW_010126298.1:0-1562 GCF_000699245.1 Pterocles gutturalis
TAACTATATTTTTATATAACTAATTTATACTATAAATACTATGTTTTACAGAAATGGACACAACATAGTATTCTAATTAGGTATTGATGAAGCTTTTGAAATTCTCACTTAGGTTCTCTGAAGTTCATGTTGAGGGGCTTCTGTGTAGGGTCTGGAACTGCTTATATCGCTCTTATTTTTCAGTGCCTTTCTGTAACTTCTTTTCTAATATCACTCTAATATATCTTCCATGTTTTGTCATTGTTTTTTATTTTAGTTCCATTCTGTACATGTCCATTTACATGAAATAAAGCAGCATCAGATAATGTCTTTAAGTAGAAGGTGGTGGGATTTACCACTTTGCTGAAAAAAAATTACCTCATTAGGAGGAAGAAATTACTTTTTTAGTCAGATAACATCCCAGGATTGTTTTACCTCACCTGCACAAATGCTTATGTCAGGAAGATATACAAAACTGTATAATAAGAGGATAAATAAAGACTGGGAAGTCAGCAGAGCAGTGATGACTTTAGCCAAGGCCATTACAAAAAGATTGACTAATCAGTGTGTGTATTGCAGAAGCAGACAAAATTTCTTGCAGAAGTAAATTGTAGCAAAAACAAGGATATTAGTAGACTAGGTAGTTCTGATCAAATGAAGAAACAAATACATGTGTATCTGAGCTTGCCTGACTTCATCTGACTTCTGGTAGCTGGCACCAGAAGATTTTTGACACCAAGATGTGAAGAATTGACCGTCTTGGAACTTAAACAATTTTAAACAAGCCCCAGTTAGGACATAACACCTAAATTCTGACCCGTAGCACCCAAATGTTGACCTGTTCTTACATCTTAAACAAACCCTTCATGAGGCTGTATCAAAATGAAAAATCATCAAAATGTGTTTTTTTCCGCATATTTCTGTTTCAATTGCATGTTCTTGAGGTACCTGGAGCAACTGTCTTTTCATATATACTCAATTTGAATTCCATGTGGTACTCTGATTAAAGGAAATTACATACAGACATTTACATATTTTAAGGTAGCTCCTCACAGAGATCATTGTTTCTTTGTCATGTAAGAGATCTTTAGGAATGGACATCAGGACCTGCACATTCTTAGTGGATTTAGGTTAGAATTTAGAATTAAATAAAATTCTGATATACAGTATTGGTACTTAACTGTGGTGAGTAAACTTGGAGTCATCTGCATTGTGTTCTGTTGGTCTATCAGTACTTTGCTTCTGTTATCTGATTGATAGTTGGAGTTACTAAGTTTATTTGATTGACTGTTATAAGTATCTGAGCCTTTCCCTAGCACACACAGAGCACAAGTTATATCAAAATATATTATGGAACTATGTGTGTAGATTTAACTTGATTCTGTGCTAGGTGGTGAAAAAAGACATTATGTCCCTGGTACTTAACAGAAAAGAGGTGTGAAATATTGCAGAACTATGCAAGAGCCTCCTATTGGTTTTCTTGCTGTCTTAATTTAGCATAGTTTTTACTGAAATTTTCTAGTCATTTTTTCTGCACTCAGCACCGTGCTGTCTAAGTGTCTATTAAACACTGCTGGTGTGGG
>NW_010126298.1:1586-3194 GCF_000699245.1 Pterocles gutturalis
ATTGTAAAATCCATAATACAACAATCTGTAGATCTCAAAGTTCTTTTACAGAGGGAATTGGAATCAGTATTATCTATTTCCAGTGATAATTCTGGTGACACAGAGAGGACTACCCATGCTTAAAAAGAAAATGAAGGACCTTGTCAGGTGTCAATCATTAGGTTTAAAATAATGCTTTATGAGAAGTGTCTTGGAGTGGTCTACTCTCATTCACTTATGTCTGGATGTATATATGTGCTTGCTCTCTCCTAACCAGATATGTAGTGTTTCTAGAATAAAAGGTGTTCTTTGACCTCCCTATTTCTCTGCAGTCAAAAAAAGAAAGGCACATTTTTACTCTATTTATTAGAAGTACTAAGATATATCTTTAGATACTACCACATCAGGAAAAAAAAGGCATATGTAAATATATTTAATATTTTTCACTTCTAGACTTTTTCTTCCAACACAATTTCCATATTTTTTATAAAGCAGGGAGCTATTATCTCCATTTTAGTGATGTGGAAGAAGAGGTTTAGTGTGGGTCTTGCAATAAGCCAGTGCTAGAGTTGGAAGCAGTATTTTGATATTTTGCCTTCCAGACATGAATGGAATTGCTTTGTAAGTGTATACTTTGTGGCAGAGGAATTTTTAAAAATTTATTTCCATTTCTTTTAACTTAAACCCCACAAAGCAGACAGAAACTGAGGGAAGCAAATCCCATTCTTTGTAGACTGCCACATGGAAAAAATTAATGGGTTTTGTTTTGGTTTTGTTTACAAGTAGAATGCTCTAATGGAAAAAAAAGTTATGCTCTTAAAAACAGGCTTCTAGTAAAAATGGAAATTAAAGCAATAGTAAAATGGAAATTGTGTAAGAAAAAAGTGTGTGAAGTTTTTGCAGTTACGTTGCCAGCGCCTTGTGTTATCTATATAATGTAAGTGTGAGTTCCTCCAATTAAAATAAATGGATCTTTTTAACTTGTATGAACAGCCCTTGGATTCCCTGCCCTGAAAGCCTTTTTCTCTAGGTATTGACAATTCAAAGGTTTATCTTCTAGATTTTAAATTCATATGTATATTCACTGTATCTCTTCATAGAATCATAGGATCATAGAATGGTTTGGGTTGGAAAGGACATTAAAGATCATCTAGTTCCAACCCCCTGCCACGGGCAGGGATGCTTTCCACTAGACCAGGTTGCTCAAAGCCTCATCCAACCTGGTCTTGAACACCTCCAGGGATGAGTGAGGCATCATAACTGCATAATCCCCTTTTCATAAATTGTTCCACTTAAAAAAAATTCTTTTATCTTCCTTTATTTATTCTTCAGTAAATGGATATTTTATTTTACACTTTTATGCCTGTGTTATTTCATTGTCTTGTTGATGGAAAGGCCTTTTGCTTATTTGAGTGTGTCAGTTTTTAGAACCAAGAAGACTGAGAGCATAGTAGTTTGTAGCATTAAAAAAAGAGAGTGAAATTGACATGTTGAAAAGAATTCTCATATTGGCATATAGTCTGGTAAGAAATGAACAAAAGCTTAGGGGAATGGTTCTTGAGACCTAGATGTCAGAGGAAATTGTTCTTAAAACAGCTTGTTCCAATTTTACTTCCCATTCTGTTGCAG
>NW_010126298.1:3206-26337 GCF_000699245.1 Pterocles gutturalis
TCCTTGGCCACTGGAACCCCAGTAGGAAGGGCAGCTGCAGGGAGTGGGGAAGAGGGCTTCTGTGGCCAGGACCTGAGCCTCACATGCACAGGATAGGATGTAGGTACAGTCAGTGACAGATTATAATCCTTGTGTTAAGATTTTCAAAACACATTATATGGTTGCCCACTTCTTCAGTAACACTGTTTTAGATTTTACTTTATCCATAGTTTCATCAATTTAACAATAATCTAAGGTCAGAACCTTTAAGATGAATTGTGAGGATACGTAGCATACACAATCAATATCATGAATATGTGCGTATAACAGGAGAACCTTGATGTCCTTGCTTGTGTACTCCAAGGAGAATGTAGCTAAAAGTAATATGAGCAAACTCACTGTGTCTTTGTTTTATGAGGAAGGAATCTTTTATCTGAGAATAGTTGCCCTAAACAGTAAACACCTGGATGTTTTTTTTTGTTTGTTTTGTTTTTTTCTTTCTTTCTTTCATATTTGATTTTGGTTTAAAGATGTGCCTTTCAGTTGTCTTCTATTGCAGATTTTGTCACCTGGGAGTTACTACAGGTTTGGCTCAGGTACAGTAAGCTCAGGAGACTGGGAGATACCCAGGTCAGAGGCATGAACAGCATGTACCTGTAACCTCCCTGAGAGCAGCTTTTGCATGAACATACCTGCTTTCTGCCTGCAGTATCCAGATCTCTCTCCCCTTGAAGTTGATAATGACAGTGACAAAATAATACTACCTCAATTCAGGAGGGAGTGCATCCAGCAGGAGCACTTGTCTCTTCAGTCCTACCTTGCTGTAAAAGATGGAAGCATTCACAAAACCACCAACTGGACAGATTACGGGGGGGTACGGAGTATGTGATCCAGGACAGGGCAGCGTGAAAGTTGCAGTCTTTTGAAAGTGAGGACAAATAATATTTCATGGAATAGTTACAATGTACATTTAGCTCTTTCAATTAAAAGCAAATATTTTAATGAATATTTAGCACTCCCTTCCCCCACACCTTAAAAAAGCGGAATCAATATAGTGGTATAATGACATGTGATCACCTTGTGCTCAGGCAAGTGAACTTCTGTTTGCATATCATCACAGGAAATGGTAGACTGTGATGCTAGAGGAATCAGGAGGGGAATGAGGATGAGATTAATGCTACACATTTAAACATTCTAAATAAAAACTCATAGAGGTGCCTGAGGACATGGAGCTGTGCTTTTAGCATTGGCTTTCTACTACCAAGTCTCCCTGAAATAAGAGGTTCAGGTTCTTGTGGGGCTGTCTTGGGAGTCTTGTCACTCTGCAGGAGCTACACTGTTTATCCTGCAGATTACTCAAACATAAGAACTCAACTCTAGCCTGTATATACGGATTATAATCCCGTGTGGCACAGTAAAAGATTGCTTGCTCTTTTGCTTTCCCAATTCCTTGAGATCAAATGTGTGATAAAAATAGTCAGTAGAATCCAATTAAAATAGGGAAGAAGGGTTAGGACACAGATAGACTAAAAGAATAAAAAGTAGCAAACTCTAAGATGATGAAATATTAATACACTACATGTTTTAGTCAAGCCTTGGAGCAAGATGGATCAAGTATAAGCACCTCACAAAAATCAACAGAAAATAAATTTCTGCTGCCTGACAGCAGGGGTACTTCTCTTTGATCTCGGCTCTATTGACAGTACAATTGAACTACTAGTTAAGAAAGGATAAAGCCCAGCAATATCATTTTACAGAGAGAAACTACTACCACAGAAAACCTGTCTACCAACCCATGTGCACTATGTCACTGAAATATTGAATACATGACAGGTGGGCGCGCAGGTGAGCAGAAATCTGTGAAGAATATTTGTGAGTCATTCTAATTTGAGTTGAGTAGTTGGCTGAAGATGACCCAAGGGGTTCTTTTATAATATGAAGAATTAATTGAAATGTGTATTTCTGTTATGTTTCCAATAACTGGATAGCTTCTCTCTAATGAAAGAAAATTTCCTATTAGAGGATATTAAATTGATCTCCACTGTCTTATGAATTTAATAATTGTCTGACATATGAGCTTTAATTTTTTTCAACAAATTTATAAAAATTCATAAATAAGGAGACTTTTAGGCCAGTCTGTAAGATCTGTAGAATAGAAAATATGGACTGTTCCCTACTGTGATACGAAGTCCCCATGGTTCCTGATGGTGTGCTGGTAGCTGTCTGAGAACTGCAGTAAATTTCGAGTGGCTTTGCCTTGGTCCTGGTCTAGGAACAGCTGAATGCACTGCAAAGATGACAAATTAACGGTTGATGTGTATGGAGTAGAAAAACAGTTATATTCTATGCTTGTTAACACTGAGTTGAATTGTCTTCAGCCCTAAAGTAATCATAGTTATATGAAAAAGACACTAGGCAGATTTAAGGATCAGTGTTTGAAGTTTACAAATTTGATACACAGGCTATGTTAAAATGGCTGCTTTATACCCGACTTGTAACAGGTTCCATTTTTAATACAAACGTGGGAAACATATTTAAGTGTAGATTAAAATAAGTAGATACAGTATAAGTTCTCCCCTTTAACAGCACCTTCTAATAGTCATACCATTGTGAAAAAGGTCCCATATTGAAAAACTTTTCCATTTTTTCAGAGGGAAGTGATTTGTATATTCTTTGCAGAATCTTACTTCAACTCCCTTGTGTAACACCTTAAAGAAAGCAAAATAATTACTATTTATGTTTAGTGTTAGCTTCCATGAAGGTTCAAATACAGAAATTGTAGTGTTAGGATATCCTAGAAGAAAGAAGAGACTTGGCACTGATTGCTGTGTTTTTTAGGAATTTCAGTCCAGTGATTTATGACAGCAATGTCAAAAAAGTTCTCTTAGACTTGGAATTGGGCATGTGAATTTAAGGAGAGGATACAATGTATTTGTACATAACAGAAGTTGAGATGGGTTTGTAGATAATGCACCTTACTTTCAAAAATGATTTGAGGAAACTGGTTAGAGAAATAACTAGCAAAGGATGGATGTTTTTTTCTCTAGTAGAATATGCAAATAAAATTTTAAAATTATATAGAGAGATGTGGCTTCAGGCTTTTTGTTCATTGCTGATTCTACAATGTCCATTGCACAGTTGGAAGCCTTTCCCACAGAAAATTACCCTGAAGAAAATTCTCAGTCTATCCCACTGTCCTTGTAGAAGTTATACTAGGTCTACCTTGCAATTTTGTTTTTTGACATTGGAGTGATGGTTTCTGTCATCCTTCAAAAAAGGTAAGTTTTTTTTTTTCCTGGGTGTAAGGAGAAGATTACAGTCTTTTTGTTTTTAGTAACCAGAGTTTATTATGTGTTCCCACCAAATTTTTTGTGTAAAACTTTCCTCTCATCTTTCCTCACTTTGGGAACAGTCTTTGACTTGTGTTTTAGGGGTTTTCATTGTTACCCAGATTTTTTCCTTTTATTGCTAAGTGTGCTATTGCTATTCTGTTTTCAACCCCTGGGATCCCTCTGTGCTCTAGTGCTACCACTTCACCTGTTGCCTTTCTTACCCTGTGCTCTTGTGCGAGGGATATAGTGCATCTCCAGGTGATCCACACACACTTGGATCATCTCATGCTCTCCTTAGCTTCCTGCCTCCCTGCATTAGATGTGGGTTTCAAAAGGAGAAGGGCAACCAAGGTGTTCTCTTCATCACCCTTTCCTCTGCATTTAGGGTTCACCAAAGCTCTAGACATGCTACGTCTGCTGATTCTTTTATCCTTTCCCCTTATAAAAGAGACTGTCTCTCTTCTTCCTTGCAGGAACTTCCTGGATTTACCCTTTCTCTCTTGACAAAGTCTGTGTCTATTCCCTTGTTCTCGTTATCCTTAAAAAGAGCAACTCCTGCCCCACCCACCACCTGTGCCATCTTATGTATCAAAATCCCCCCAGTTCTGTGTAAAAGGAGTGCTTAATTTCATTGCTGCCTCTCTGCAAAATTCTGTTTCCTGCCTGTTTTTAGGTCTCAGTACCTATTTTAAATTTCTCTCTCTTTAGTTTTTCACTGATCAAGAAATCATTCTCTTCAACTCTGTGTCTCTTAGTAACTAGACTTTTTGTGCCCCTCTTTCCCATACTTTTCCCTGCCCAGTAAATGGTTCAGAGAACACTAAAATTTTGGAATTAATTTTAAATATTACAGCCAATTATCATCATACTACAGGTATGCCCATAAATGTTATCAACTTGGTAGGGTGACAAAGACCTTACATTTCAAATATATTTTTTGCATGGATGCGAACCAGCTATGTCTCGTCAATACTATTGCTAAAAGTCTCATTGTATAATGTGGAACTGTGTGCTTCAGTGTACAGTTCATGTAGAATTAAAAAGTATAGAAGTTAAGGTCTCCATAAGCTAAGCAGTCTGTTACCTAGAATGACTGAAAACAATTTCTGTTAATAAGAAAAAGCTGCGTAAAAAGCTGTTGCTATACACAAAGTGTGGGGGACCTGAAAACTTTTTTTTTTTTGTCATTTTCCTAACTTTCGGAACAGTGAGGCCAGCCAAAGGAAAACCCAAGAGATGTATATTTGCTTCAGATTTATGAAAAACAAACTATTTGTTTTCCAGCTGAGAGTCCATTGCTAAAACCTTTAATAATGCAAATAAATGTCATACTAGTGACAGCAGTACCACTGAAGCTCATTAAAATCCTATTGGAAGACCTGAAGGATTCTGCTCCTTGATGTGCCATCCCATGCATTTCTAAAACAACATGCAGGGATTCATCTGTATGCAGTTCTGACTGATTTTAATGCAATGTAAAAATGTGACATCTGTGACAACTCTGAGTCCCCTTTTATAAAGAAGAAAAGGAGGGTTTCCACTAATACAGATAGGCACAGCTTTACCGAAGTATTAAGAGATCCTGATATATTTTAATTTTCATGAATATGTGTAGGGATGTTCAAGTTGGTTTATATTCTAAGCCAGATGTCTCTGGCAGTTACAAACAGAAACTGTATACCAGGTTGTACATTTTGTCTCTAATTCTAAACCATGGTACATTGTCACTGGTTTGCTGACAGCCATCTGCTCAGACCCCATTTGATCTTCCCATTCAGTCACAGTTTAAGTTAGGGGACAAAATACATGTAAGGGAAGGAAATTATTGGGCTGTTTTTCTTATGGAGAAAATAAATGTTGCTAAATATTTATTTAAATGTTCTTTCTCACAATATATATATTAAAAATATATTGAAATCATGCACATACTCGATTCTTATCATGAAACAGGAAGAATTTTAGACATACTACTGTGACTACAGGTACACACTGTTTATTGTATTTGTATATCTGTATATCTTATATATAATTTATAAATATATAAATACACTATTACAGCACTTATATATATTTAGTAGCCCTTTTGTGGAAAAGTCTATAGTGAACAAGTGTATGTTACATACAACTGTTTCAATTTACTAGAACAAAAGGATGCAGTAAAATAGACATGGAATGTTCAAAATATTCTTTCATGGTCTTATATGTTACTGAAATTTTTTGACTCAGTGCATAGGAAACATCAATCTGTATTACTACAGAAATATACAATTTAATTTTGCAGTTTATTAAGCATTTTTTTTCAATATTTCTCAGTTACTCAGCTAATTCATGCCTCAGAATACTGACTATGGAAATAAAATAGTGATAACCTATTATTTTCTATGGAAAGTTGTGAGACTGAGTTGTGAAAAATACGGTTTGCATTCTGCCTTCCATATGGTAATCAGTGAAGGCCTTGCTCTTGCTAATTGTTCTTTACATGCATTGAAATTGAACAGATCAAAGGCATAAGGTCTTATAGTATTATCGGAGGAGAACAACTTATTTCTCATTTTAATAGTGTTATGTAGCTTGGGTTTAAGTAATGAATACATGTAAAATGGTAAATGTAAACGGTACTTGTAGTTAAAATGTTTGTTTTAAGATAGAGTGGATTTATGGAGGCGAAATTGTGCTCAGTGTACTTGGTAGCCTTCATGATGAGGTGGCTGGCTTGGTGGATGAGGGGAGAAGAATGGCTGTTATTTATCTTAGCTTTATTAAGGCTTTTGATTATGCCTCCATAACATCCTCATAAAAAAGCTGTGACAAAAAAGGCAAATAGGCTGCATTAGTTAGAGTGTTACCAACAGGCTGAAGGAGGTGATCATTCCTTGTCTGCTCAGCAGCGATGAGAGCACACCTGGAGAGCTGTTTCCAGTTCTGGGCTCCTCAGTACAAGAGAGAAATGCATATGTTGGAGCAAGTCCAGGAAATGGCTGGGAAGATGATTAAGGACTTGGAGTATGTATCTTATTGTAGAGGCTGAGAGGACTGACATTGCTTAGCCTTGAGAAGTCTCAGGGAGATTTTGTCAATATGTGTATAAATAGTTGTGTGTATATCAGGGGGTGATACAGAAGATATTAGCCAAACTTTTCTCAGTGGTATCCAGTGATAGGACAAGTGGTAGTGGGCACAAATACAGGAAATTCCATTTAAGAAATAAGAAAACACTTTTTTTTTTTTTTTTTACTGTGAAGGTTTACAAACAGCGCAATATGTTGCCCAGAGAATCTGTGGAGTCTGCATCTTCAGAAATATTGAAAATTCAGCTGGACACGGTCCTGGGCAACCTGGTCTAGTGACCCTACTTGAACAGGGGTTTGGACTAGATAAGAGGTCCCTTCCAACCTCAACAGTTAGTTAGGTTAGTTAATTAGTTAATAGTTTTTAAGATTTGGTTTTATTTTTCATTATTCTACTCTGAATTGATTGGTAAGAAATTAAACTAATTACTTCAAGTTGAGTGTGTTTTGCCTGCGATGGTAATTGCTAAGTGATCTCCCTGTTCTTATCGCAACCCCGGAGCCTTTTGTTACATTTTCTTTCCCCTGTCCAGCTAAGGAGTGGAGTGATAGAGCAGCTTCGGTGGGCTCCTGGCATCCAGCCAGGGTCTACCCACTGCATTCATGCATAGTGCACTCCTTCTACAGATAAGGTATTTGTATAATTAGGATTTTGTACGTGAAAATTTGTTCTAGAGTACACGTGACCCACACTGGGCATGTAAATACCTTTGAAAATGAGATGCCCATTAAATCTTTGTACTTTGGACTTTTGTTTTAGTGGGAGTTCTGCCATGGATGTCAAGGAGACAGGATTTAATCTTCACCTATATTTTTCCTGTGCTGCTTTGCAAAACAACCATCTGTGACAACTCTAGGAAAAAGGAAATTCATTACAAAGCCAGGAGAATGCTTATATGTTTTATACAACATAATATTGGAGTAAGCCAATAGCAATTTTTTCACTCAGTCTCCCAATCTGTAAAACTGATTTGGTTTTGCTATTAAAATGAGCAAAGTCCCTACAGCTTTTGAATGCTGAAAGGTGTGGAGAGGCAAGGTAATATTACTGGATAATCAATATACTCTTTTTCAGATGCCTCTGTTATTTTGTAAGGATTGTAGTTAGCTTTGCTATCAAGCTTCTTCAGGTTAGGGTTTTATACTATGTCCTTTGTGTTGAAGAATGTGGGAGGATTTATGTCATGTTGGTACGAAAAGAGAAAATTATCTGAAAGTAAAAGCAAGCCACCTCTACCACCAAACATTGAAAACTCCATTTCCTCTTCCTTTGGAAGGAAAAAAGGATGACTACCAAACAGTACTATAATGCACAGTGGTTTAGGGCAACTGACACGAACAGGGACTGAAGTATTTGTTTTCTGATTTTTTTTTTCCCCCTCTGGACAAATGGACTTAGTGTCATTTTTTTTATTTTTTTTTTTTTTCCAGTCTGCAAGCTCTGTAGTGTCTGGACAGCTATTTCTTCAAATTGGGCTTATTTTCTAGTTGTATAAAACTCTTCATCTACATTGTGGATAGAGTGCATTAAATTATTCCCTGTGGTGCACAGCTGGAAGCTATTCTGTGCTGCAACATTTTGTTTTGTTTTGTCCTAGTTTTTTCTCCCCACTGTGTTCCCACATCCTAGCACAGCTCTGTGCTGCAGCAGACAAGTCTCTCTTTTTCCAGTGACACTTCTTAGAACATCTGAAATTGACATATTCTCTTTTGTCTTTTTAGTACAAATTCAGTGGCAAAGAGCTGTGCTTGACTGCACGAACATTTCAAAGTACTCTATAGACTAGGAAGATTGGCTTGAAAAGTTTGACATATTTAGGCAGGCTGTTTTATTTGCTTCTTTGAAGAGACTAGGGATATTTTGAGAAGATTGAAGGAAATATACAGTGCCAAATATTGGTCTGTTTAGAAGAGAGAAGAGGAATATGCAGGTCTGAACAGAGCATTTTTGAAGGAGAAAAACCTTTTTCTCAGTTCTAATGCTTTAATAAGACACAAAGAAATCCCAGAGCTGATAAACCAAAGTTTGTCTTCCATCTTGGAAGTATTGTAAAATACTATTAAAAAACAGTAACTTTTTTTTAAAGTTAACATTTTGCTTATGTGTGCAGGGACTGTTAGTATTTATGTTAATTTTACCCTCAGTAAGATGGGGTGCTGATCTTATCACTGTATAATCACAATTTAGACATTAAATAATACTGAATGCAAAATTTTGTGTGGCAACCTTTATCCATCAAGATGAAAGGTTACAGAGCCTTCTGTCAGTGTCTTCCAGCGGTCTTTCTCCTTCCAGTTTCCTTCTCTCGTTCTCAGTCTCTGTCATTTAGTTAGACAGTTTCTTCTTTCATCTCCATGCAAAGATCTGTGCTGCTGTTTTCCATCTGCTGTGACTAATTGGTAGTTCCTTGTTTCTCACTCAAAGTGGCTGCTGCATCTTCTGTGCAGTAGCAGAAGCCTAAGAGAGGTTATAATCTTGGTCTTGGTTCTTCACTTGTGATTCCTGCTTCCATTATAACGCTGGAGTGTCCTTCTAGTGACTGTCCCACCAGTTGCTCTCTAGATGTAGGATGGTGTTGTGATTGAAACGGTATTTGCAATTCTCTATAGGTTATATGAAGGGAAGGAGAGAAAAACATGTCAGAACTGGTAACTGGTAGGAAGACTAATGTACAAGGTAATTTTGTTTACATTCATATCTATTTTCAGTACCCTCCTTTGCTGTAGCTGCTCCTTGACATATTTTAAAAGCAGGTTACCCCAGTGGCTATCCCTGCTTCATAATGAACCTGTAATCACCATTCGGCAGCTGGGGATATGGTTAATATCTTTGATTTCCCACTAGAATCCCTCCATCCTCCCTCCGCTAGGGAAATCAACTAGGTCTTACAGTGTGCTCTGAAGGTCAGTCAAATAGCACTATTTGGGAGGAGAGTGAGGATGAGATTGAATTCAACAGCTGACAGGCTTTATGAAAATGTCTTGTACCTGCTACTTGTGTAGCTCATGTGCTTCTGCTGATCTCAACTATTGCAATAAAGCATGTGGAAAATCTGTTAGTTTGGCAGAGAAGTAGGGAATAGGGCATGACAAAGTAGGGCAGGGTGCCAGGCATCAGATCGGTGGGTTTTATTCCACGGGTACTCATTGAGCTTTTATGAGCTGGAGGTTGGTGAAGAAACATGAAAAGTACATAAAAGAAAACATGTGAAGCTGGACTGTTATTTTCCTTCATGCAATGAGATTAGGAAAACATAAGAAAATGTATTAGGTAATACTGCTTTGCAGAAAACTGCAAGGAAATCACCAATCTCAGAGAATGTTCTGAGGATCTATAGAATAGGTAGCTATTAATGAGACCTCTATGGATGCAAGGTAATGATGGGAAGTAGTGTAGAGGACAGTGGCTGGTGGAAAAAAATAATATTGGCAAAAATATTATGGTTTCATTAGCAATGCCACAAATTCTATTTCTATTCCATTTTGGGTGGACCTTGACATTGGGCTTATATGTGCTACCAGCCTTAGTAAGAAACAACTACAGGTATGTGTTGTAGGCAATACTGAGGAAAAACGTGGAAGAAGACAAAGGACAGTGATGCCTCCCTGGGTAAAATCCTGCAACAGCCAGTGATTTAGGGATATTCTGAACTGACAATTGAACACCAAACCTTTCATGTTTAACATCCCCAGATAACTCTTGTTCTATGTATTAATCTAGTTGCTTTTTAATCCATTCCTACTTTTGGAATAAAAACATTTTATTATAGACTTTGTTAATGTATTCTAGAATTTCATTTCTATCATACAGAAAAGCAGTTCCATTTATGAAGAGACAAAAAATCCCAATCAGTGAAGAAAACTTCTGTATGATAAGTTGACTCAGTACCCCCAGTTTGTGGTATAAGGGTAACTAAACTTATCATGTTCACTTCCAAATGTTCACTTACTAAACTCATTTGTGACTTTATATAAAATTATGTCATTTATACGTTTCCTAGTCAGCCAGGTTCTTTATCTGTAGAAGACTCATTGCCTATTAATGTCCTCATTCAGAAGTTAATCCACAGCTGTGATTTTGTCACACTTTTCTTTTTATCTTTTTTTGTTCTACCATGTCTTTTGGAGATGAGAAATACGGAATATCATATAGTGTTTGAGTTGTCATTACAGATGGATCTATGTGATTATGTAATGGCATTTTGTTTCTGTTCCTTGAGCTAATATTTTCATTGAAATATCCATAATAACTCTTTCAAGGGTGATAATAGCTAGTGCAGAGCTATATCTTATTCCCCCCCTGTGTATTAATTTACATTCCTCAATTTCACCTGCCATTTTATTGCCTAGACATACCATACTGTGAAATTTTTCTGCCACTCTTTGTGGCCTGTCCTTATTTTGATTATCTTGAAAAATTTCTATCATTAGTAAACTGTAGCCTTACTTTTAATCCTCTTTTCTAAGTTACTTATGTAACTGTGAAACAAGACAGGTTTCAGCAAAGATTGCTGTGGTTTTCCAGTATTATTCCCAATTCTCCTTTTTTTGGTGTTATACCATGAGAGGTTGTTCCCTCACATGTCATGATGGCTTCGTTCCTTTAATGGCCTTTGCAGAAACTTGTCAAAATCTGTTTGTTAATCCAAATATGTTGAACTTGGTGAATCACTTATACCTATATGCCTGCCAACATCTACAAAGAACTTTAGTATTGATAAGGGATGACTTGTGAGGCCTCTGTAAAAAACCACCGATCCCAAGCATCCACTCTTTTTGTCCTTAAGCTAGATATTCAGATCCAGGAACGATTTAAAAACTGGTAATGTAGTTAGAACTTGGGTACCACACCCTACTTAACTAGAATAGCGGCACTATAAAACTTGAGTACATCAGAGTTTTTAGGCAAAAATCAGCTTTTCCTGCTGATTTGCTGCTTTTCATTTTTACCATTTTTTTTTCTAAGACTGTTTCTGTTCACAATATGTACTGAACTTATCATCACTAATTTTGTAGAGAGTTGAGCAGCTTGCTTGATTACCCTTGCACGGTACACCACTTTAAAGAATTTGATTAGTTTCTGTGTTATTTTCCTTTCACCTGTCAGCACTAAACAAACTGTCTATTGGGCTTCCATGCTTTAAAAGCTCCATGGAATATGTTCCATGCTTAAAAACCAAAGTGGAAAGCAGAAAGAGGACCATGCCCATTTCATAGATGAGAATCTGAGACTGTGTTTTTCTCTTCATGCAAGAGAAGTCTGTTGAAAATGAGAAATTGAACCCAAGCTGCTAAAACCACCACCTGATTACAAGACAGTATTTTCTACCAATTTTGTCCACACAATTGCTAGAATTTTGGTATTTTTTACAGGTAGAAATTAATGCTAATCTGTTTTTTTTTGCCAGTGACACAAAAAAAGTTTGATGTAGCTGGCAGTTGAATGGAGTAGAATTTCTCTGCTTGCACTTGAGCTACACAAAATAGGGATAATGTGTTTCTGACTTGGAGGCATTTTGCCCAGTCATTGCACTGGAGCAAATGATTGCTAAAGGTATTTGGCAAAAAAGAAAGAACTTTCTAATTATAGAAGGTCATGTTTTTGGAAGTATTTCATAGCAGGATGCCCATAGAATCCAAGGTGGGATTGATAACTAAATAAACTTTATAATTTAGTGAGAAATTGAATTTTAAGATGCACAAACCTAGTAAACAAATTTTAAAATATGTCTTCTGTATGATTATCATAATGAAAAATAAGGCAAAATTCTCTAAAAAAATGTAACTGTCATGTCTTGATCTCTCTTGCCTTTTTCCTGGGGATTTGTGATTGGATGGATGTGAATCTTAGGGTAAATCATGTATCCTAGCATCGTGAACATTCTCATTTTTACTTCTTATTCAAAGGGCCTCAGTGAAGGATTCAAGACAATGGTTTCATCGTCTGTGTTGCTAGAATCTCGTGCCTATGTTGTGAATATATATATATTGGTTGCTAGAAAGCAATATGAATAGTATTGCTTCCTCCATTCCATTGGGCTTGCACATCAAATGTTCTTTAAAAGCAAAGCCTTATTTGGGCTATACATAACAGTACCCTAGAATAATAAAAAATCTTGAGTTGTAAGGGACCCATAAGGACCATCAGACCCTGTTCATTGCAAACAAAGATTATTTAAAAAAAATTCAAACACGTTTGTTAATTGTAATTTTTAACTTGTTAGAATTCCAAGGCTGGGGAATCCATCAATACCAAATATGACATGCTGGGTGCAGTGTGGAAGCGTTTTGTGCGTCTTTTGTTCTCTTCCTGTCAGATCCACTCCTGTGAGCCTGCAGGGAATACACCGTGGTGCACTTCTCTGTGAGGTGCTAGGATCTTGACGTGGTCTCTTCATTGAAACATCCAGTACTTGTTTTGGTGCTTGTGTTTATGCTTATTATGGGCAAGCCTGTTTTGGTAGTTTTGCCCCAAGCTGCTCTGTACATAAAAGAGGTTACTTGAGAGTGAAATTATGTTCTAGTTGATGAGTTCCTTAAGTACACTTTGTTTACTTATGTCTCTTACATTTCAAATTTGAGTTGAAACTTAGAACAAGGGTATGACTTGTGCACAGACACATAACATTTAATATTTTTATAGCTGTGTAAATCTGGAGGATTTTTGGCTGTTCTTTTTCAGCTGTTCCACTGTTTTTTGAAGGATTTATTCTCCTGACACCATGTGCTGCCATTCCTTGCATGTAGGATAATTCTTTCCTTTTTACAATGTTCACTTTTGAGGAAATGAAATACTTAACTCCAAATCAAATGCCAGACTCTGTGTTAAGACTAAATGATTGCTGGCCTTTATTAACTTTGTGCCGCCTAAAAAGAGAATAATGAGGCTGTAAATCAACATAGGAAGTTCCACGGCTATTAATTCATTTACTGTACTAATGCTTGCACAGATTTTTACCATGTGACCCCAGTGTAGAAGGCAGCAAATATCACTGAATGCATTGAATAAAAATACAAGAACAACTGTATATATTGTAAAATGTGATGAAAATTAACTGTAATCTATATGGAAGAAGAAAGCTATGTGATCAATAAAATCTCAACTATTCATTGACTATACAAATTGGACAGGTTAGTAACTAATTGGTTCCCTTGCTCAAGCAGTGTGTTTAACATGGTTTTACAGTGAGCGTAAGAGTCACTAACTCACAATGTGAGAGGACAGCTGTACCAGGCTTGGTAATTAAATGGCATACAGGGTAATTGCAGACACAAGCATGAGACTGGCGTTAAAGGACTGAACGAAGTCGGTTGAATAGTGTTGTCCATCTCTAGAGAAGGAAAAGGAATGTCATTATAAAGGGAGCCTTATTAGTGTACAATAATTGCAGTTTTGATTAAAGCCTTATTTTACGGTTGTAGTAGTACAATAGGGTTGGAAGCTGAATGAATTGTGGAAGAGTGGGTTTGAGGCCAGTGGAAGTTGTCAACAAATACATCTGAAGAGAATCCAAATGCATACCTCAGGTTTTTTGTTGTTTTGGTTTAACTTGCAGCCATGGCACATTATGCTTTTGAAGATACAAAACTGATTGATTTAATGTGAAGGGCTAATGCATACATTCAACACATCATATCAGTTTGCCTCCATGGATCAATTTTATCACACCTTAAAAGTTTTGATCAGCATTTAGTGGGAAGGGGAGTAACCCACCTTAATGGTTGTTCTTCATATGGTTTATAATCTTTATAGTTTACTGCTACATAGAACTCAGTTCAGCAGAGCACTCAGACGTGCTGAAGTGCAGTGCTGAATGACAATTGTAATACATCACTTGGCATCTGCGCATGCAAAAAAATAACAACAGTACTGCTATAAAGATATGATGTTGTAGATGTTAGCTTCTTTGTGAGGAAAGGGAAACCACACATGGCAGATGCTGTTCATTTTGCTACAGGAATTACTCAGCTCCTCTGATGACAAGGGTGACTACAAGGCCCTGAGCAGAACAGTAATACAGTGTAATACAAGTGATGCAGTCTGTGCAGCCAGTGAAGGAAACATTTTCCCATGGAGATGCAAGCAGAAAGGAAGGATAAGGAGTTTTCATAGGTAACTGGCATATAATCTTTCAATGTCCAGTTGGGTAGGAACACAAGGTTTGATTATGAAAAAAATATTTTATGATGCTTTGTCTGTTTCTATACTTTATTTTCTCCTTTGGTGTCCTGCTGTTGTTCAAGATAAAACCAGAAGGTACCAATTCAAATTTTAGAAGGGATCGAGGAGGAAACTGTCAGTATAGTGGCTTTATTCTGATGTCCGAATTCTGGATTCAAACCCAAAGTTGTTGGTGCTTTTCTGTGCTTCATTACTTCCACAGTTGTTGAAAACTGAGCCTTTTGCTTTAATGCCATAACAGGAGTTATGCTCATTTGTGATTGTCCTGCTAAATACACCTTGCTTTTGCTTCTGTTGCTTTTGTTTATTATTTTATTTTATTTTATTTTGTTTGCAGGGTTGTTTCCTGCAGTGCTGAACCTGGCTACTAATGCTCTCATCACAACCAATGCTACCTGTGGAGAAAAGGGTCGGGAAATGTACTGCAAACTTGTTGAACATGTACCTGGACAGCCTGCAAGGAACCCTCAGTGCCGTATTTGTGATCAAAGGAGCAGGATTCCACATCGTACGTATGCCATTTTAATTCTGTTCCTTTAAAAAGATTTTTTCTCAAAGGTTGTAGATACTAAGCAAACAAAACTGTGGTCACCAGCCTGATTACTGTGAAATGCCTCTTTAAGTTAGGTTACCCATATTTTCCATTGGTATTTCAAAATCTGTATCTGTTACGTGTGCTCCTTAAACTGAACTTTCTAATTCAGATACTTAAAAATGGACCACCTAAATTCAGATTTAGGAAAATTAAGTGTCTACACCTGTTGTTGAAGTATCTTGATATATAGTAAATATGAATGAAAACCAGATGACTTTTACCTGCATATCTACATGTGGAATTTGAACATTTTGGCCAATCTAAGCAAAATATGAAATTTCAGTTTAGTGCCAACTCCAATTTTATTTTATTGTGTTCTGGGATATCTTTCTTCTTCATTTGATGTTAATTCTGTTTCACCGAGCCAGCAAAAAAAAAAAAAAAAAAAAAGCTAATGGAGCACTGCAGTTTTCATATTAAAATTGATCTTTGCTAACACTGCTTTCTTAAAGATTACCCGGAAGCAAAACCAGTTTTCAAGTATAAATTTCTTATCATCTGCTTCAGAGATGCATATTGTAATAGTTGGGAAGATGAGAACTAAGAAAATTTCTTAGTTAAGTTTGAACAAATTTAATTTCATGTGACCTTGCAGTGACAGTCATGAATAGCATTAACATTATATTTTTGTGAGTGGATTGGCAATGTAGATGGTAGAGGATGGATAGACACTTAAGACAGCTTGTAATGGAATAGATAAAAATTTGGAAGGACAGCCACAGAAGCATGGAGACAATTTCTCTTTTTTTGCAGTTCTTTCCCTCCCCTCTAAAACCTAGCTCAGATATATTTACACCTCATGCCAAAGCATATTTAAGCATGTGCTTAAAACCACAGAGGGAAAAAGAAGACAACATTTAATCTATCTGCTAGTTCTAGACAGGATGAGCTATCTATGACTGTAGCTTTCCGGACAGAAGCTTATTTAGATTCTCCTTAGAAAATTCCTTTCAGGGCCACTCTTCCTAGAGTTATGTTACTCATTACAAAGTCTTTTCCTAATAGCTAATCTGAATCTCCCTTGCAGAAATTCATCTTGCCTTTTTCTTAACTTCAGTCAATGCAAGGAATGGATTCTTCTCTTTTTTTTTGCAAAAAGTATTTTACTTAATGGAGGGTTGATGATATTGCTCTGTCTAGTTTCTACACTAAACTGTCTCTTTTCTTTCAATCTCCTCATAGGTTGTATTTTATAGAACTCTAACTGCGCAAATTGCAGTTCTCTGAATTCTTCCTAGAGGTTTTAATCTCTATTAAAATTCACCTGAGCTCTTACCAGCACTGCATAGAGATGCAGGTTTGCTTCAGGATGAACAGAATATATTCCTGATTACATGTTTTGCTTAGATGTTTCCCCTTTTTAATGGAGTGACACCACTGAGAAATATATAGCTAGTTGTCCATTATAATCTCCAGATACTTTCCTGTTAAGTGGCTACCTATCCATTTGCTCTGCATCTTGTATTTGCGAAGCTAATTATAATTGCCCCAGTATAGATTACTTCATTCGTCTGAACACGGTTGCAATCTATTTTTCTCCCAAGATAGTTTTCCAACTTTCAATGTCTTGATTGTAGTAAATGCTGCCTTCTGAGGAAAGGTCATACGATTTTGTAGCAATATAAGCATTCAAATATGTTACACTATAGTAGTGTGTCTCACTCAAAGAAGATTTCAGTGGGTTTTAGAACCATTCCTACTGGCAGAAACACTGTGCAATAAATTCTTTGCCTTCTTTATAGATGGGCATTTAGAGATGCACGCACAACATACAAGTTTTTTTACTATCAAGTTTGTTTAATTCAGAAACTAAACCTAAAATAGAGCTGGATTGCTTTGTCCCCATGTCCTGGGTGTGATATTAGATAGCATATGCTAATGTATGCATACATACACGCACATGGATACGTATATAAATATAAACCCCATCTGAATGGTTTATATCTGTGTTTCCCCTCACTCATACTCTCTTAAAAACTTGAATCTGCCCAGCTTTATAACGTCTGGTCTTTTGTTGCCAACTGCATCACATTTTAAGGTTTTTAAATGTTCATTTGGCAGAAGGAAGTGCCTTGTTTAAACAAAGATGGCTTGTTAATAGGAGAACCATGTAATGTAACTAGACTTTAAATGATCCCCCTGGAATGTGCAAGTCTGGAGTGCCTCCCCTTAATTACTGTAGTAGGAAATGAAAACAATGACATGTGAGCCCAATTTAAAGAGCACAGTTTGATGGGCTTACTCTGTAAGTTCTCCCCCTGCCATCCATCAGGGAGACTGGCCCTTGAACTGCATTTGCAATCCAGTCCTTTTTGAAAATACTGTGTTATTTTCCCTTCTCTCTTAAATAGGCAAAACATGCCGGCAATTAATCAGTGTTTTCAAATTAATTATGATTAAACTTTCATAATGGTGATTACAGTTAATTGTTGATTCGTCTCCCAACCCTCCTTCTCATGATTTACCTTATATCAATTTCATCTGAAGAGACTTACATAAAAATATCCAATTAGACAGCTTCTATCACAGTCACCAAGGAGTTTGATTTACAAGTGATTTTTGCTAGCACTCTTTTAAAGCCAAGGTTTGTGAAGATGATCAGAGTTGTGGGAACTGACAATATGTAAAACGAGGGTGTGTTTTATTTTCAGTATAAAGGTAAAGCTACTAATAACATCACTTACAGCACCAGTATTCTAATTTGCAATTGTTGGTGCCCACTAATGCCACCGAATAATCTGATATTTAAATGAAATTTTGTCATTTTCAATTTGGGGGGCTTATGCTTTCCCTCACTCCCACAAAGCACTTTAATTCTAGCTTTAAAACTGTTCAGACATTCTGGCTTTCTTTAATGAGCTGGGACTCTTTTTCGCCAAAGGTGGTTGATGTAGCAAGAAAACAGAGACACAAAGTATCGATCTGGCTGATTGATTTAAATATTAGTTAAAATAACAAGTAAATTAATCAGTTCATGAATTAATTATTTGCAGTTATCTGACTGGCAAGTAATGAAGCATATTCCAGTTTTATGTCAAGAAAACCTGTCAGTTTAGAAAGCCATCCTTAGTGAGAGGGGTACAATTTCTCCTACCTTGTTATGTTCTTGCAAATAGAACCTGCATAGAGGAAAACTACTGTATTTGAAATTCCTTTGGGTTATTTTCCACATAATGTACAGACACACTCTAGGCAATTAGGGACTTCAAAATATAGATCCTTGTTCCTTTTAAAATAGAGGTTATGTTCCATTTCATATTGAAGAGAAACACAAATCAATCACAAAAAGTAACCTGGAAATGTTAAGTGTGATTTTTTTTGTCAATCTAAATAACTTTAAAATACTGTATAAGCAAACTTTAATAATTTAGAAGATCTTGAAATCTAGGAAGAATTAAATTCTGAAAATAAATTCGTATTCCTATTATTTGGGAATCATTTGGGACACTGCTGCAAAATAAATGTAGACATGAAAAGTAATGCATCTTGGTCTTTGATATGGATTATAACCACTTTTTTATGGATGTATGTGAGTCAGACAATTTTCCAGCTAAGAAATATATTCTGTAATGATTTCTGAATCATTTCCTCTGTAATGTTTTCTGAATAATTTCCTAAATTATTTCCATGTGTGCTTTGAAATGTCTTAGAAATGCAAGTACCAGTCTTGGGTTCCTGATTTGTTGTTTCTGTTGCAGCATTTAGTGACTTCAGAGTACCTAAAGCTTCGAAAGATTGCAGGAAGTGTTCACTTGACTTAGATGCCTACATTTTCTGTAGAATAAGGAGAGCCTCCAAGTGCATTTAGATGTTCTGAATCACCTTCTTGTGATCCTAACCAAAATTAAACAATTAATATTAGATGAGTATTCCAGTAATAGTAAATATGACTGTGCCCCAAGACTAAAAGAAAAATTAATTTCCTGTTTTTTATTTTAAAATGCTGCCTCGTTTGTTTTGTAATTGTATTCAAATCTAGATTTTAGATCTAAAAACATTTAAATGTCCTAATAATTTTGAAATATATTTATGTATTTCTGCTATTCTAACAGAACGACATCCGATAACAAATGCAATTGATGGCAAGAACACTTGGTGGCAAAGCCCTAGTATCCAGAATGGAATTGAATATCATTATGTGACCATTACATTGGATCTCCAACAGGTAAACTGTTTATTTCTGCAAAGGCTTTGTTTCTTGCACAATAGATCACCTAGATTATTTCCCTCTTTGCTCTATGTTGCTTTTATGTTATGAAGACATACTCTGTTTCTCCTATAACTTTCTGTTGTTTATATGGATAATTCTGACTGACCCATTCATTGTAACAGAATGTACCAAATTAAAAAAAAAATAATATATGTTTTTATGAAGTCATGTTTAAAATTATTTTAAATATAACTTTTTCAATTTTTTTTTCATAACTTATGGTTTTGCTCTTTAAAGACAATTAAAAGATAGTTTCAGAGAAAAATTAATATGAATTAAAGTTTATGTTCAGAATACTGTTCTTTCCTGTTTCAGTAACATAGTACTATAAATACACAAAAAAATACTTAAATACACTAAAAATAGTTCAGCTGTGCTAGGATACATGTGCACGTGATGGTTTATTTTGAGGGACAACCTGGGTAAAGGGAGGAGTTTGGCTAATGAGGTCTCTAAATAAATTGCCTCTTGTTAGTGAAATCATGCTTGAGAGATGTGGCTATACAGAATGCAGCTACTTGATGCTTATGAAAATGCTACGTAAATTCCAGGTATGTAAACAAGAGCATTTGAGGGTAGATAGAAAATACTTTTGTTTTTATTATGCCAAGATAAATACAGAACAATTATCTGGTATCAAATTCATTCATCATGTGATCAAACTTGACTCTTTCAGCAGGTAACAAATTAATTCCTGGCACCTCGTCCTCTTAGCCCTGCAGTCTTCTCTGGTCTGTGGATGGCCCATATTTGTCTACTACTTGAATTAGACCAGAAAATATAGAATCGTAGAATCATTTAGGGTCACTGAGTCCAACCATGAACCTAACACTGCCAAGTCCACCACTAAACCATGTCCCTAAGCACCATGTCTACACATCTTTTAAATACCTCCAGGGATGGTGACTCCACCACTTCCCTGGGCAGCCTGTTCCAATGCCTGATCACTCTTTCAGTGAAGAAATTTTTCCTAACATGCAGTCTAAACCTGCCCTGGCGCAACTTGAGGCCGTTTCCTCTTGTCCTATCACTTGTTACTTGTCAGAAGAAACTGACACCCACCTAGTTACAGCCTCCTATCAGGTAGTTGTAGATAGTTATAAGGTCTCCCCTCAGCCTCCTTTTTTCCAGACTAAACAACCTCAGTTTCCTCAGCTGCTCCTCATAAGACTTGTTCTCTAGACCCTTCACCACCTTTGTTGCTCTTCTTTGGACACACTCCAGCATCTCAATGTCTTTCTTATGGTGAGGGGCCCAAAACTGAACACAGGATTCAAGGTGCGGCCTCACCAGTGCTGAGTACAGGGGCACAATCACTTCCCTAGTCCTGCTGGCCACACTATTTCTGATATAAACCAGGATGCCGTTGGCCTTCTTGGCCACCTGGGCACACTGCTGGCTCCCATGCAGCCAGTTGTCGAGCAAAACCCCCAGGTCCTTTTCCACTGGGCAGCTTTCCAGCCACTCTACCCCAAGCCTGTAGCATTGCATAGGGTTGCTATGACCCACATGTAGGAGCTGGCACTTAGCTTTGGTGAATCCCATACGGCTGGCCTCAGTCCATTGATACAGCCTGTCCGGATCCCTCTGTAGAGCCTTCCTACCCTCAAGGAGATCAACACTTCCACCCAACTTGGTGCCACCTGCAAACTTACTAAGGGTGTACTCGATCCCCTCATTCCAGATCACTGATAAAGATATTAAACAGAACTGGCCCCAGTACTGAGCCCTGGGGAACACCACTTGTGACTAGCTGATGACTGGGTTTAACTCCTTTCACCACAACTCTTTAGGTCCAACCATCTAGACAGTTTTTTACCCAGCAAAGAGTAGGCCCGTCCAAGCCACGAGGAACCAGTTTCTCCAGGAGAAAGCTGTGGGAAACGGTGTCATAACTTGTTTTACAGGTGTTAAGAAAAAGGCCAGGGCCCGTTCTCTGGCTTACTGGAGAGAGATTCCCCTTCCCAGCTCCCCCTTCCTCTGTGAACTCTTCACTGAGATCAGTTTTCTATTTCAGTTTGTTATTATTGGTTTTTCAGTTTCACTTGGAACCTGCCTTTCCTTATCCCCCTTCTTTCTAATTTAGCCATACTTAAAGAGGAAAATAGCTAATTATCAACTAAAGAGGCCTGAATAAAGCATAGTTTGTCAGAAAACAAAATGAAATCAAATGAAAGGCAGGGCTTTGAGACATCTGTGTGCATCCATACGTACAATTTTGTTGTAAGAGATCAATGTTAACTTAGTCCAGAACTCAGAACTTCAGTTAAGGTTTAATGAAGAGCAATGCTTGAATTTGTGGGTTTTTTTGTCCTTTATTCCTTGTAAAAAAATCTGTCATCCAAATGACTTGATAGTAAAAATTCTTATAAGTGCCTTGTATCTGTGACACTGAAGTGTGTGGAGAGCAGTAGTCTTTAGACCTGGAAGAACCTTTGAATCTTGGAAGAATTATTAGCATTCTGGCTTTGGAGCCCTCATCGTTACTGGCAGAAAAAATCCTACATCTGTGTCTTTGGCCTTAGATATGCAAAGGTATTGAATGTGCATTTGTCTTTCAATCAGCAGAGCTAAACGTTTTTACAGAAGTTGGAGTTTAACCTCTTGTGCATTAAAAAGTTTTGGTTTTTTTTAAAATGTCTTTTAAACTTTCGGAGTTATTAACTGGTCTGCCTTTAGAGCAAGGGGTTGTGCCTGTGGTTAGCTGTTATCTGTTAATATGTGAGTAGCTCTCAGGCATTAGAACTAAATTACCATCTTTGTTTTTCATCACCCTAGTGATTTAACTTCTGTAGTTGTTTAGGTCAGGTCTGCTAAACTAGGGCTTTACAACTTTTTTTTTTTTTTCTTCTGCTATGTCAGTATCTAGATTGTTGTAAGAAATAAGATAATTTGTGTACTTCTGAATATTTTGGGTTTTCTAATACTAAAACAAGCAGCTACAGGGTCAGTTAGTACTGAAGGAAAAGTATGGGTTGTTCTAATATATTTAAAAGGTTTCTTTGTGTGACGATAGCGGTCTGAGAATACTGCACTGTGTGTTGTGTGGGTTTGGGTTTGTTGGTTGTAATTATTTTTTTTTTTAAATGAGAAAAGACTCAAGTGTGAGTTTCTTTCCCATGTTCTCTTGCTTATTGTTCAAAGAAAGCTTGGCGGTCCTTTTGCAGTACTGAGACTGATACCTTCTCTTAAACCTATTCAATTGTGTTGGCTGGAATAGGAACAGTGTTGAGGTTTCAGTGGATGTCAGAGAGGTGGGAGAGACCCCGTGTCAGTAATATTGTCTGGCACACTCTGAGTAACCTGTGTAGTTAGGAATGTATGCTATGTTTACTCACCACATTTCATGAACAGACAACAGTTTTGCTCCCCATAAGGTAATAAAGGGTATGTTGCAATTTGCTTGGCTTTTAGACTGCTCAGTAAGAAATAAGAGTTGTTTGGATTTTGAGGAGTATTAGGAGTTTTTGTTTGCTTATTTGGGTATTTTGTAGACACAGCATTGTATGCTTTATTAAAGGGGTAGGTAAAATATGAAATTTCTCTTCCAGCTAGTAGTCACTATAAATGATGAAGGTCACCGGATATCTCCGAGACCTCACTTAAAAGAAATACCATTCATTACCTTTGGCTTATAGGAGATTCAGTAATTGTTATGTTTGTGTTGATCAGTTCCTGCTTTAAGTATAGAAATGCTTAACTTCTTTTTGTGAGATAGAAATAACAAATGCCAAATCTACAAGTAATGGACTGAAAATTGCAGGA
>NW_010126298.1:26348-27116 GCF_000699245.1 Pterocles gutturalis
GTTATTACTGGTAATTATGATAGTACACAGAATGCTTTTAGCAATCCTAATTTCATGAAAAAATCAGGATAATAATTACAATTTCTTCATCTATATAATGCTTGGCCTTTTGGTGCAGCTACTTTTTTTTTTAACTTTATTGTGTAGTGTAACCTTATAAAAAAGGTGTATACTAGTTAGCAATAACTAATAAACTGAGGAAGTAAAATATATTAAACTTCAGAAGGAGCCAAAATATTATCAGTCAAGTTGGGGAAAATGCAGTATTTTTTTCTTTTCTCCCCACAGTTGAGGTTTACCATAATACTTATAAAGAGCTTTTATCTATAATGGAGGCTAGGTTTCTAATTCATTAAAGTACGTTTGAAATTTGTACCTTATATATTAGAGAAATATAAGTTGAAAACTGAAACTGTTTGGTTCTGAGAATTTTTCTAGACTTTTTAGCCATTTTGACAATCACCGTCTTATCTATTTCACGATAATATTATGGAACACCATTTGTAGCTGTACATTTTAAATTATTTTTTACAGTGCTTTTCATCCAGCAAGTGCATAGGAGGTCAAAATAGGAATGTGGATTTATTTGGGAGTTGCTCACATTAATTTAAATGGAGGTTAAAGTGAGAGGTTGAGCTACCTTGGTTACTGAAACTGCAGATCCAGGTTTGGCAAGGTATCGGTGTTCTAGGCTGTTGAATCTATGAAGCACTCGCAAAATACCAAGAGAAGCTGTCTGCTGTTCTGCATCCCTTATTCCTGCTTTTG
>NW_010126298.1:27147-59019 GCF_000699245.1 Pterocles gutturalis
GTTTTGCCTTAAGAGTGGTGGGCTGATCAAGTGCAACAAAAGTAATTTAGTTCCAGTGAGTGCGGGACAGAATGTTTAGCAGCATAGAAAATAAACCTTCTCTTCAAGAAGAACGGAGAAGAGAGTTGGCAAAACAGAAATGCTTAGACTTCCAAGGAGAACCTATTCCCTGTGCTGATGCTATCCCAAATCCTCAAATGGTTTAATTTCACGGTGATGTGGAAGATTAGTAGGGTATCTTTAAAGAAAATTGGCAAATACGCATGCAAACCAGTTGGCAGTTTGAGGTGAGGTGGTCAGCCCATCTGTTTCTGATTTCTACATGCATCAGGACACTTTTATGAACAAATTCCCTGCTGTTGTAGGGAACAAGGACATTGACAATACCCTTGACACCACTAAGATACTTGTGCCAGGAGCATATTTGGTAGATTTTGGTTTCTTTTACTATACACTTTATATTTTTTTTTAAATGGTGCTGGAATGTTTTATGTGACTTGTAGGTGTGTAGAACCCAGATGGACCCAGAGTTAATGTCCTGGCAGAAAATTCTTGATGTAGTATTTATATCTTAATTACCTGAGATTGTGGAGAATCAGTTCAGTGTCCAGGTAATCTTTTACAAGCATATATTTCTGAAGAAAAACAAAGTAGTTGACCCTCCTCAGAGCTTTGTAAGATCTCATAAGGTGCACCTCATAAGGTGCAAGAGCAAGAATAACTGATTAAGTTATGTAGTTGATTTCTCTATAAAGCAATTGCAGTTCATCAGTTTTAATTCCTTAAGGTCTGATAGTGTTCAACTCTTTCACCTTATCTTTTCATCCTGTCCCCTGCACTTCTTCTGTAGGTAGGGAGGAAGGAGTCTAAAAAAAATTGTATTCTGACTCCGTATAGAAACCACTGCAGTCCCAATTCTCCTAAAGTGTATTTCAGTACTTTCTAGCGTGTAAGTTTTTAGACTCATGAACTTTGCTATTTGAAAGGCACATATTGTACTTTGGGAACTGGCATTTCTGAAACTATGTAGAGAACTGAATAACGGGAAGTGGGAGAGTGCTTGACTTGCTTAGGAGCATTTTGAAAGGCAATTATGAAGAGCAGGCAGCAATATTCTGCTAATGCTAAATTCATTATTTTGTAATTCTGTATTGTCCAAATATAAATTGGATGGAGGATTTTGATCTGTGTTTGAATGATTTCTTTGTTATTTGACTCACTTCAATACCCATGAACAGAAATACACTTACACACATGTGCATGTGCACAGTTACAAACATATCACATATGCTTAATAATGATAACAGTAGGAAAAGGAAAAGAATTGGAAAACTGGAATTGTTTTTGCTTTCTCTACACAAGACTGTACAACTAAGTGACTCTGTGGCAAAAGACAGACATGAGAGAACCAAGAAACTGGGACGAGATGAATGGAGAGATTCAGACTGGAACAAGAGGATAACAGTACAGGGCTCAGACTAGTGTTGTAAAAGCTCAGTGTGGCAGTCTGTTGTAAGAACGTAAAAGGAAGGAAAAAAACCCGCCTCCTATCAATGAAGGGAAACAGAATATGTATATGCACAGTTGCCACCAAATTGAAAAAAAAGATCATTAGGGAGGAAGAGTCCCATGGAAAGTACTTTTAATTCTTTACTATTATAGCTAGGACAGCTACAAACATCGGAAAGAGCATATAATATGTTTCTGAAAGTCATATTTCACAGCTGAGTTATGAATACCACATGCACAATATGGACTGTTTATTTTGTTACTGTGCTTTGTAATTCTTGGGGTTTTTTAATTATTATTTTTAGTTTAAAGCTCAAATTTTGTGTTGCATGCAATACATCTGCTGCTATGCTGAGGACTACTATACATAATGTGGAATGTCACCTCTAATTTGAACATTTGAGTACAATTTGAAACCAACTGAGGAAAAAATCTGAATATTGTTACTGCAGTTTTGCGTGCGTTAGCAAAGAGTATGTCACAGTAGGAGAGAAGCAGTATGGACTTGGGAGAGGACTTGTGTTTATTTGATGCTGAGGATCCTGCTCACTTGTCAGGAAATTTACTTCAGACTAGGTCAATTCAGGACCATGGTCTGAATGTCCATTAGCTAAATGAATCAGGTTTGTCTAAGCGTGTTCTCCTGGCTTAGTTCATATCTGAAGGGAGTCCAATTTGTGATCTCCACAATCTATTCATGAGGTGAACCAAAAACAAAACGTGCCAAATTGGGACAGTTGGGAGATTCACCTCAAAAGCATGCTCCTTATTTGAGCTAAAAAACTAATATGGATATACCCTCATAAGGTCTGTGTCTGAAAAGAGACTAGTTTTTATGTTAAGCTTATCAGATGCTACACCAAAATGGTAGTGGTCCCACGTGTCTTAATGCAATATTGCTGACCTTTGTTGGAGGATGAAGGAAATACACTAGAGGAGAAAACTCCTGCAAAGAGACCTTGCTTGTGACACCTTTGCTTGTCATTTGCTCCTTGGTTTTGCCAGTATGACTGTGCTGTGTTGATAGTTTGAATGAAACATAATTTTTAGCTGTCAGTTCCCTTGATGCACAATGTTAACCAGGTCCTTTGGGGGAGCACAACTCTTTCTTCAAATGTTCATCACTGCTACACAGCAGCAGAGTTTGCGTGTTTGTTAGCCAAGGATGAGGCAAGCATGACAAGTAGTCTTGCAGAATTGTGTTGAAGATGTTGCCCAGATGTATGGCCAGACTGAGACAGGTGACCTGTTCCTAAAATATTTAATTTAAAGAATGGCTGCTTTTAATGAAAGATTATTTGAGCAGTTAAATTCTTATTTCCATAATGACTTCTCTGCCCACTTTTGGCCTTCTTCCCTCTCCTTTCTAGTGTTTGACTGAGGAGGTTACAAGAAGATTGCTATAGGAAGGGTCAGCTCGGAGTACCTGTTTAATCTCAAAAGTAAAGCTGTCCTTTCTGACTAGCCATTTCTTTGTGTTTCTAGTAAATGAAATTGCCTGTGTTTCATCATCCCTTACAAAGCTAGTCTGAAAACAGTCTAGGAACCATGTCATATTGCAAATTAATTGGCGTAGAACATGAATTTACTGAGTCTGAATCCATGCTCAATTTATTTTATTCTTAAAGAAGAAATAACCAGGTTTTTGAGTCCTGGCCATTTAGACGTCTCCCTGTTGTCTGGTTTCAAAAAACTAGTGGAACCCATAGTGTGGGTCTTTGTCTTTACAGTTGAACCCCACAATTAGATTCAGTTAAACTAATCCTTTAGGGACTGACTGAAGTCACTCTTACAGCCACAGTGAAATACAAGGTAAGTTGGACAATATGGTATTTCACAACACTGCTTCTTTTAATATAGCTTTATAGATTTTTATTTTAACTCGTAACAGTTCACCACACAGTGGCTTAGGAATACAAATGTGTTGAGCACTGCGGTCATATTAAAATAGCCTTCATGCATTATCTGTACAGTGGTACAGGAAATATATATATCACTATATGTTTGGTGTTCATGTTATATTTTCTCTTCTCTTGAATATCAAATACATTTTTCAGTGGAAAAAAATATAGCTAACTTTCTATTTGAATAACTTCTGATATCAAGTATCTGAATAGCTAAAGGAGTAAACAAGGATTACCAACACTGTTTAGTTTGAGGAGATGAGAACCAGATTAGTAAAATTAAGTGCCAGTTGGTCTTCATATGTTAAAGATGTATATATGTCCAAATGTTTTGCTTAGATTTTCAGTTAATATTTTCTTTTTCACTAAGTTATGTGCTTCAAATGTCTGGGATGCTTTCAAAACAGTCTCTGTAAAGGTCTCTTCATCCCCAAACCAGAAAGTAATTTAACAGAAATTAAAATTAGTCCAAACTGAGAATTTTCACCAACAAATGCCAGTCTATTTTGTTCATCTTCAGAAAAGTTTGTCTAAAGAGAGAAATGTGAACGGAAGCCAAGGCTGTTCAGACTGTAATGCTGCTGTTCCATGATTGCTCTTCCCATCCGTTGCATCCCTCTTCCCAAACTGGCTAAAGGCAGACATTCCTGTCTCCCTTGTTCTGGCACTAGCACTTGTGCTGTCATACAGCCAACCAGATCGGTACCTTGATACTGAAAACTGTCTTGTCCTGTGTTTTGAGGGTTAGGTTTCTGCCAGATCAGTTTTCTAATCTGGCTTGCTCTGTGGGGTGTTAATGCCAGTGCTGGAGAGGGGGCAGGAACATATTTATGGAGGTGGTGGGGAAAACATTTCCACCCCTGTATTGGGTCCGTCTGAGATGGAGTCAGTATCCCCACAGCACCCTCCCAGTGCTGAGTGTCCCACTGGCAGCCAGCAGGGGGTGTGTAACACATCCTGGGAGGGGGCGGAGCCGGGACAGCTGACCCGGATTGGCTGTTCCATACCATGTGACCTCAGCTCAGCCATAACAGCCAAGGGCAGGGATGAGGAGGGGGGCATTTGTTACTGTGTTTGTCTCCAGGAGCAGCTGCTGCACACACTGAAGCTCTGCTTTCCTGGGAAGTGGCTGGACATCGCTTACTGAGGGGAAGTAGAGAATAACATTTTTGTTTGCCTTTTGTTTCTGTGCATGGCCTTGGCCTTTGCTTTAATTAAACTGCTTTTATCTTGACCTATGAGTTTTTCATCTTATTCTCCCCCTTTATTTTGCTGAAGACAGAGGGGCCTGGTGGGCACCTGGCATCCAGACAAGGTTAACCCACCACAACCCCTCTCTGGAGTAGGTGGCATTCTGCATTGGCTTCAACAGATTGTAAAACTTTTAAGTGTAAAATACTGATCTATGAGCTACAGTCTATGCCTGCAACATAGAGCTGTCATCCTGAATATATGTTTTTAGTATTTCTTGCACATGAATCGTTCTGTTTTTAACTAATATAAACATTTGAGAATACAAAGCCTTTACTTATCTCTCAAAAAATAGATATATCCAAAGTCCAGGTCTCTGGCTCAGTTATACCTAAGTGGTAATGAACTACTATAGTGACAGCCCTAAAAAGATGCAACAGAAACCACAAAAATGAGACCGTAGAACTAATATAAAAAAAAAAGAATGAGATTGTTTCTGTTTCGTTAAAGTCCCCAGCCAATTTTTACTGATGTAACTGGATGTTCATTATAATACTGATTTAAAAAAAAAAAATATTGTTGCTTCCATAGACTTGAATCTGAATATTTTATCAATTCCCTTAATTTCTTTAGTTTCATATTTTTCTGTTAATGCAATAATCAGATATATATATGGGATGCAACAAAGTGTACTTTGCCCTTCTGATATTCTTTTTAATCAAAGCAAAACTATTGGATTTGAAGTTAGTTTATAATCAAATTATCTGAAAAAAAAAAAAGAAAAAAAG
Source organism: Pterocles gutturalis (assembly GCF_000699245.1). Taxonomy (NCBI): domain Eukaryota; kingdom Metazoa; phylum Chordata; class Aves; order Pterocliformes; family Pteroclidae; genus Pterocles; species Pterocles gutturalis. Next base: position 32,540 of record NW_010126298.1, read on the forward strand.
AAAAAACAGAAAACAAATAACACACAAATACGCCAATGAGGATTTATACCAAACATACCTAGAAAACATAATTATTAGTAGTTTTGAAAGCAAACAGAACTGTAGTAAATATTTTGACATCACAGTGAACATTTTTAAGAACTACCTGGTTTATATACTATTAGCAAGTTTATATTATGTAGCTTTCCACCTGGCTTTCTCTTCATGGGAAGGAGAGAATATGGTTGAACAGAATGTATGCACACTGGTGACAGATGTCATCCAGGGCTCAGTTCTTGTCTCAAAGTAAAGTTTTCCACGCTGATATCAAGTCAGACAAAAGCCTAGAGATAAATTAATGACCTTTTTCCTTAGCTAAGGGTTGAGAGTGCATATGTATGCCAGCTGTAACTCGAGTAGAGCCTGCTGCATTAAGCTTTTAGATGTTCTAGCAAACAAGTATTAGTGAAGTTACTCAAGCTGACTTTCCTGCAGCATTAAAAAAAGAAAGTTTTCATAAGTGGTGCAATAATACATGGAGGGAATACTTTTCAATGGATTCTGAAACACTAAGAAGCCGTTATTGTCCTGAAAAGTCAGTTCTAATATCCACCATATGAGGTGCTGCTAGCTAGGTTGAGTATTCCTATTAAGAATAAATCTCCACAGGATTATTTTGCCCAATTTTTTTATGCTCCCCACTAAATCAGACTGTAACTTTATTGCTTTGTGATGAGTCAGAAGAATTTCTAAGTAAGCAAATCATTGCAGCTTCAGGTAATAATATACACTGACAAAGGTTAAAAGAAGTTTTCAGGATTTATAGTTTTTCTTTCTGAGGTTACTTGCCTTACGTTTTCCCTGAATGACTACAATAAATATACATAACACCTTTCCTTTTTTAATTTTGACTTTAACCAAGGGGTCATTCACCTTTCCATTCTTCAGGCAAATAGTTTCAGGATATAGGTCCTAAATACTCTATTATAACCTTTGAATCCAGAGAGACACCTATGTTCTGTCATGAATACAATGTTTTCTTCTGATTTTGTACTATTGGCAATTCTGGTTTTGAAGAAAGTCACAGAGCCTGGGAGAATGGTGGCATGACAAATAGAGGGATCATAGGATTTTGTCTTGAAGAGAGTTTGCTCTCCTTACTGAAGAAATATGTTGTCATTGAGTAGTTTATGAGGAATAAAAAGCCAACTTGAAAAAAATGAGTTTTGCAGTTGACAGTGGTGGTCATAAAATAATGCTTCTGTTGTGCTAGACGTTTATCACAAAATTATTATTGAAATGCAAGGTTTCTGCTACAAGATGGGCAACAAGATTTTGTAGTACACATGATGAAAACTGTTTTAACAGAAGAACGGCTCACTATGTGTTAATTGACTAATTTGGGTTTTGTAAGGTATGTGTAAGTAAAGATTTAGGGGAGTAGGAGCAAGTCCTGATAACATGGAAGTACCTCATCATACGAATGTCGTGTAGTGCTTTGCAGCCTTGTGCCAGTATTTACACAATGATTTGATGAAGTATGCTTAAGGTTGTTTTTAACTGCCTCTTGTTTAAGCTAGGAGGATGTAATGCTCACATCTAACATAGAAGTATACAGTACAAGGGAAAATGCTGCTACTCTTATTAATGTGCACAGTAGGTCAGAGTTTGGTCAAGAGCATTGAATCTGGCTTGTCAAGAGTTTTTCCTCATCTGTGCAATGGTCTTGATTTGATGGTGGATCTAAAAACACTCTAAGAAAAAGTACTGGAAAATGGTAATGAAGTAAATGTTTAGATAGGTCTTAGGGCTGCATAAAATTATCACTTGTTCTGAACAATGAAGAAAGAAAAAATATACATTCAGCTTTCATCAAATGTATTGATGGCAAAATTATTCTCTCTCTCCCTTTGTGCTCTGTCAAGTCTACGTGCAGCACGTCACGTGCTCTGTGGAAACACTTAGAGACTTTTTCATCAATTAAGTGGTTTAGACAGTAAAAACAGTGACTGATGTTGCTCTTTCTTTCAGTCTTAAGTGATTGAAGAAACTCAGGGAAGGATATGTATTGGATCTCTGCAGCTGCAAAACATGGAAAAACAGAGACATGGTCTGTTCTTAAACAGAACATACAACTTCATGGTGAAGATAAACCTTTTGCTTGGTTGCAATCCTGATATGTTATGTCTTCTAATTCTTCATAAGTAAATTCTGAATGTAAAAGGGGGCTATGAGATGGAAATACATGTAATGACTCATCTCACAATTCACTTTTTATATTCAATATATCCCTTGCTATGCTATACAGCAACATATCCACATCTAAAGCAGTGCTCAGGATAATTTAAATAATATTAAGAACTAAAAGTGAAAATGAATACTGAACATGCATATACTTTTTTGATCTGGAAATTAGATTTAGAATCTCATTTATTTTCCATTTTCTTCTTTCCTTGTGTATTTTTATAAAATTTCCAAAGTTTATTGGCATGAGACATCTTAGAATCACTGCCAGAATATGTTTTTAAGCCTTAACCACTCTCATGTTTAGCTAAAGAAATGAAGCATCGTGTACATGAAGAGAAAGTGAAGAAAAGAAATATGCAAACAAGAGACTGAAAATATTCTGGAAAAAATATCTATTTTTTTATTTGAAGGCTCAGTATACTACTTCATTCATGCTTTCATTGTTCAAGTTGTTCAGATTGCACAACATTTCTAGATTGAGATGGAGAGAGCACTGTGTCATATTCACGGAACGGGTATAAATCAGTACATGCCTATTTCATATTTGGATCAATGATCTTCAGAAAGCTTACAATCAAAATCAAATCAAAATCCCAGGTCCTCAAGATGATGCCTCTTATCATACATTTTATATGGTGAATAACATGTCCTTTTCCAGAGAACTCAAAGTAAAAGCTTGTGAAAGTTTGAGTAAGGAAATTTTAAATGTTTAAGTATTGATAATACAGAAGATGCTCTATGCTAACAGTACAACAGTTTCAGATGTTTGTTTGTATCCCTCTCTACAAGGTAGGTAACAGATAGATGTCACCACACTAGATAATAAGTATTTATTTATATCCTTTTTAGCACTCTGTAGAAAAGTTGGAAGCCATAATATTGAAAAAGATCTTTAATTTCACATGGATAAAATTAGTGCAGCGTGAACTTGCTCTCTGTTGTACAAAAGGAAATCTGAGCAACTTAAATGAGATACATCCCAGGGTCCTGAGGGAGTTGGCTGATTTAGTTGCTAAGCCACTGTCCATCATATTTGAAAAGCCATGGCAGTCAGGTGAAGTCCACAGTGACTTGAAATAAGGGAGTATCACACCTATTTTTAAAAAGGGTAATAAAGAGAAGCCTGGGAACTACCGAGCAGTCAGCCTCTAGTGCAAGATGTACCTGCTTAAGGCAGGAGGGTTGGACTAGGTCTTCAAAGGTCCCTTCCAAGCCAAACCATTCTATGATTCTATAAGAAAAGTAAGTGTTCTCTAGGAAAAGCAGATTCTTACGTGCTATTCCTGTATCAGACTAAATAGTTTTATCTATGTTAAAATTAATATTCTCATTATGGAATTAAAATGTAAAGACTTGATATGAGTAATAGGTGAGGAGATGGAGAAGAGGTTTTAAATGTTTAGGTTTCAAGGTTTGTGCACTGTAGAACTTTTAAATGGAGCCTAAAAAAATGTCTGTGATAGTTCTTTTCTTCTCAAGCTAGAGGAACACACAGATCACTCTGAAATGCAGCTGGTGAGAGGACACTGTGTGGAAACCTCACTGAAGGAAATGAGAACGCTTTACCCTGGGTGCTCTCAACACTACTGGACCCAGACTGAGCATCAGTTCTTGGATCAAGCAGAACGAAAAAAAATTTTTTGGTGTTTTAGCACTAAAGTAGAAGAATCACCTTTTCTGTTCTCTCCTGTTGTCTAGGTTTGAACAAGAAAGTTTTGAACAAGAAAGGTTTGAATATTGGCATTTTCGTCAATTTTCCTTTCCTCACCATAGCCTCTCTCCATAGAAAGAAGTGATTAGCCTTAGGAAATAAAGAGAAAAGAAATTGCTTTTTGTTATTATTTGAAAGCACTGTGAAAATAAATTACTAACTTTAGTCCTCAATTCTGGTGTACACTGGGCCAATGATGAGCAGCAAAAATGGTCGACAGAAAGCAGCTATTATTTTTGAGGCCTTCACAAACAACTGAACAGTGGGTAATGGAGAAAACCAACAGAGAAAATGACAAAGAACAAAGTTGACATTGCCAGAAACTTTACACGTACTGACTCCCTCCATTTAGCTTAATGTGTCTTGGGTATTCAACGGCTGGACAACTTGAGAGCTTTACAGTTTGACATTTTATAAAGTGCACTGGTTTAATAGACTTTGCTTTTAAATTTTTTTTTTTAATGACAAAAGTTATAATCATCTTTTACTTATAACATGAGCTAAAGTTGAGAGGTATTAATAAAGGACCTGTTTTTATCAAGGAGAAGAAAATGTTCTTAAAGGAACCTGAGCCTCTCTAGCAGGGGAGGGAGAAAGCTGCATGTTCTGCAGGTATTAACTGACTGGGACTGAGCATTATATGAGTGATTTTTTGCCTAATTAGAAAAGGTGGAAGATGTCAAACTGAAACTTGGCTTGATTTGGAGACACCCACCTTAGAGCTTTTCAAGGTTTGCTGTGGTAAAATATTTCTCAGTTTTTCCCATGAAGTGCTGTGGAAATTTTTTTTGCATGACAGTCATAGCTACAAATTCTCTGCGACATGTGATGCCTTACTAGCTAGTAACCAGAACTGTTTACAGCACTGTGGAAAATAAAAACCCCTATGTTGGAGAATCAAGTGTGTGCATCTTTCAGCCCAAATTCCCCATCTGGTAGCAGCATTTGAGTTGGAAGCAGCTCAGATGAACAGGAGAGACATTGTCGTTAGAAGGCAAGCTGCAGCATGGCAGGGAGCTGTTCAGCTCTCTAAACTGGTATTAGCTGAATCCTGCTAAGCATCTTTTTTTTTTTTTCCCATGCCAACATTTTCAATTACAGAATTTCTAACTGTGAGCAGAATGTTTGAAACCATGGCCACTGTCTCTCAGGACATCGATAGAAAAGTATATGTGCTAGATGGTTGTTTGAGAATCTGGAGAGGTACTCCATTTCTAAATCAGGCTTTTTCTCTGTCTCAGGCGGATGTGAGACTAAAATGAGAAGGTTAGTTGTTCTTAAATAGCCAAATGTTTGAAAATTCTTGCATCAAAACTGTCTACTCCCTTTCACAAATAGTAGACACAAACAATAATCCACAACAGCTTATGTGGACTGAAATATGAATGACCACACAGAATCGTAAGGAGTTGATATCAGCTTCTGAGACCAAGAGGAGCTGTAAACCTCTGCTTTAGCTCATTAGCAGAAGTAGTTGAATTTGATTTGTTCCATGTTTCAAGCCTGTAGAAGGAGGGGCTATTCCAAAGTGAAAAATGGTGCAGATGTGATATTTCATTTGAGAAGCATGATGTCCTGCATATATAAATTGTTTTTATACATGAGTGTAAAGATAGAAGTTAATGATTAAGGAACACTGTTTTAAGGGTATTGAGAATTTGTTTAGATCTGTGATTCCTGATTGTCGGTCATCCTAGGTACTGGGAAGTTACTGGATCTGGTAGCCTGATGGATGCAAAGCTGTTGTGGCTCTGCCTTCACATTAAGACTGTAGCAAGGCAGAGCTCATGCTACTGAGCGTGTGAAACACATACACGCACACACAACTGCAGAGAGCAACATAAGTAGACCACAGCACCCTATCAACACCCCCATGAACATACAACACTCACACAAACACAGCACAGGCTGCCTCACCTGGTTCTTCCTCTCCAGCTGATTAGGATTAAAGTCTGCCAGGCACATATGTGTGTGTTTGTGCACACAACAAGCAACACCTTGGTAGCTGACCTTAGATAACTTCTCCACTAGTTGGCCCCAAATCTCACTGGTGTCCCCAGTTACTGGCACCAAAACACAAGAGCCTCGGAGATTTGCAGCTCTACTGTAATTGTTGGTACTCAGACCCCTTCTCCTTGCTGGCTAGTCAAGCTTGAAGTTAACTCTTCACACATACCCACTCAAAAGAGGGAGCACGCCTAAATGGAAGATGCTTAGAAACAGGATTTAATGAGAAAACAGGACAGACTTCAGTGATTGAGGTCAGGACAAGCACACTATTTGCAGTCAACTGATTCCTTTTATCTCCTTTTTCTTCTATCTAACACTTGTTCCTCCCTGATCCACCTTGATCCCTCCCTTTTCCCCAACTCTGATCCCTCCCCTAAATGTTCCACTGTAAGTCTCTCCCATTTACACAGTCTCCTTAACACGTCCCATAATGTGTTACACACTCCAGAAATATTTGTTCCCCTGCTTCTCTTCATTAGTCATACACCACTGTAGCCAATAACCCCCGTTAGCCTGCAGGGCATTCTGAGATAGCTTTCCTGATTACTCATCCAGATGGATTTCACACTGGGACACAGGGCGTCTGCAGTTTTGAATGACTGGTTAAATAAATCTATGGGATTTTTAAGGCCACAAGTTTTAATGGTATTTATGCTAGCCTGTAAGGAAACAATCCCTTGCCCAAATTCTGCACACTCTCAGTAAAATGTTTACTTGGCTGCTGAACTGGAATGATAATCAACAACATAATATAATTATGTTAAATAAGTAGATACACAGTTTGCACCAGATTGCTCATGGAAACCTCCATTAGAGCTATTACATTCTTCTACTGGGAAAATGAAATGGAAAAACTTCTACAGAATTGTGTAGTACTGTATTTTTTTTCTGATGATATTCTGACTTACATGAATGGTTTCTAACTGAAAGTTTTATTTTTTAAATAGAAGCACAGGTGGGAGAGATTTCCTGCTTCACTAGCTAACCCTATGATTAATGATTCAGTTTAGCTCTATCTGAATAATATTAGTGCAGCAAATTATCCTGTATAGTAAGATGCACTTTTCTGTCTTATGAGGCATTCATAAGAAGATCCAATGCTATAACTTATGGAACGGTTCCTCACAATTTGTGCTTCACAGATCTCACTACTGAGACAATTGCCAGTGAAAATGAGACCCAAGACTCATTTTGTTTCTCATTTTGAGGATTATGTTGTCTATAATTTGGGAAAGTTTAAAGGCCTATTTAGACTATTTCCTTCCCACTCTCATAATTACACCATGGTCACATGAGTAGAGCAAGTAGAAGAAAGCATCAACTCCACTTTGGCACCTGTGTTAGTGGACTGTTGTATGCTACTAAGCAACTTGGTATTGCTCCATTTTTGCATTTGTATTAGCAAACTTTGGTCTCCAGGTGACATTTTCTTGGACTTGTATGAAACCAGATGTTATCTAAGATTGTACAATTATTACATCAATTTACATGTGTCAGCTTATTGATGCTATTTGAAAAGAAAACCAGGCATGCTCCATCAATTACACTGTGGAAATAGAATCTCAGTGTTACAATTTACTAGTACACTTGTCTCTAGAAAGCAGAGCAGGTTAACTTTTTTTTTGATTGTGGAAACAAATACAGCAAAGCTCAATGATACGTTAGAGTTTATTGGTATTAGTATTCTCATGCCACTAAGCTCTTGCTGGTTGTATTGTAGTAATCAGAACACCATTTGCTAAGCAGCTCCACAATAAAAGAAGGGTTACTCTTGTACCTGGAGAAAAGAGTTTTCCAACTGGTTGGAAAGTGAGAGTTGCTTCTATGACATTGCCTTGCTTTGAGAATGATCATAAATTTTAGTGTTTCTTCTGCACTAGTTGTTATTGTCAGCTTGTTTAGAAAGCACATTAAAGCGTGGAAAACATTGTGTTTTTTGTCTCTGTCATAGCACTGTGGTGAGCTGGTAGTGACTAGTGTAGCTCTTTAAGCTGGGACAACCATCTTCCTGATTCATGCTAAAGACCTACAAGTCTCTCTCTCTCCCTGAAAGAAAAGGTTTCTAAGATGCATGGATTAGCATATTGTACTTTCTTGAGCCGTGGCTTAGTGAAATATCAGGAATAATATCAACCAAGGCATGTTTTTGATGCATATGTTTGCTTGTCTTCACTTGACTGCAACTAGCATTAACAACCTACCTACATTTAAAAATTCTGGTCTCTAGTTTCAGATCTATTTCTTTGCCCAGGAAATATATTTTCTACAAAACAGTCTTTCAATTCTACTCATGAATAGAGACATGAAGGAGAAAAGAGAAGGTTTCACATGTCAGTAGGTTGCAGATAGCTTGGTGCTGTTGCAGAAGTCAGTACAGGAACCCTCAGAGGCTCAGAGTGTAATAATAGACTGGATCAGGCTGAAAACTGTAATTGAGTAGTAGTTAAAAACAATCCTTCTTCTGTACTCTTTTATTTAAATTAACAAGCTTTTTTCCTGGTCAAGTTTAGATTAAGAGAACTAATGTCCACATCACTATGACCTGCAGTATGCTGTTTCCTCTCCACTGCTTTTTTAATAAAATTCTGTTGCAATTTCATTTACAAAGTATGCTAAAAATAATAAAAGCCAAAGGTATATAATAAATTGCAGTCAAACAGTATGCTTTCCCAGAAGGTAAGAAATGAGACTTCAAACAAATCTTCAGCAGAATGTGCAGGAAATGTTATTGAAACACGTCTCTAATTTGAAAAGTAACTAGAAAGTTTCACTCTCCCACACAGCGTAGTATTTCAAAGTAAACCAACAAAAAGAAGATTTCCTGTTGATTATACCTCTTGGCCTCACAGAGCCAATGCGTCCAAGATGTTTGCAGAGCTAAATGGTTTTTTTGGCAGTATTTAATGTTGAATCTACTGTGAGGTTTTGCAAATTTTAGGGCTTACACACAGGAAACTGTATATGCACACCCAAGATAATGAATTTATTGTCAGCTGTGTCCTAAAACACAGATCTTCCACTGTAGAAGCCCTGGCATGTTAAAATTTCATAGAATTGTAGAGCGGTTTGGGTTGGAAAGGACCTTAAAAATCTTTAGTTGTTATCCATTCAACATATAAAGAATAGTGTTATTATGAGAACTTGAGGTAAAACACTTATTTAAAAATTTAAAAAAAAAAAAAACCAACCCGAACTACTTAGAAGTACTCCAGAATTAAGTCTCTATTCTGAATATCTAGAGCTGAAAGAGCTTATGGGGTTTGACTAATCATGCTGGTGTAAAGCCATTTGTGTTGGATTCTTCACTTTTGCAGAAGACCACGTACAAAATAAGTTTTTATCAACTAGTTCCTTAAAATACAGCTGTTGGTTGTTATCTCCCTTAGGAAATAATAAATAATTAATCCCTCCAAATATTTTCTTTCATTTCAAAGAGCTTAACTAGGGGAGACCAGTTTGGAGAGCTATATTAATATGTTTTTCTCTGTTTAGTGTAAACTGTATTGGTGACTATGTTCCAGTATAGTTAAATCTATGGTTATTTGTGACCACAATGGAGTTTAAGAAAGGAAACAGCATTTGTGAAACAGGGGACAAATTATTGCATGATTCCTGGTGAAACAATGGAATGAAACACAACTTTCTGCTTGTCTCTGGAGATTTTATTTTACTCTACTGAAGAAAAACATTGATGACTTGAGATAATCCTCCCTGAATGCACAGTTGCGCACATGTTTTTTAGGTAGAAATAAATATAGCCTCATTCACTCAGAGGATGGTGAGGCACTGGAACAGGTTGCCCAGAGAAGCTGTGGATGCCCCATCCCTGGAGGTGTTCAAGGCCAGGCTGGATGGGGCCCTGGGCAGCCTGCTCTAGTGTTTGGCAGCCCTGCCCACAGCAGATTATCTTTAAGGTCCTTTTCAACCCAGGAGGTTCTATGATTCCCACTGAAAAACTTTGGTTGTTAGCAATTTAGTTTCCTGACTGAAACTCTTGTGGATCTTACCGTGTTCTTGGCATCTACACTCAAGGCAAGAATGATAATTGGAGAGAAACATTTTCTTTGCCTCCATCATCAAATCTACTGTAGAATTTGCAGTACTCTGCCACTTAATAATATTTCTATTTTATAATAATACTTGTGGTTATTAAAAAACAATTTAAGTCTTCCTACTGTCTTTAATCGATTACTGCATGACCTTCTTTCACCTACATTACTGATTGACTAAATATTCACTACAGATTTTGTGTAGACTAAGTCTGAATCATGCAGCTTCCTTACAATGACTGTGTGATCTAGCAAACATTAAAATAATTCTGTTCTCTCCATTATACCCTCTGGCATCCTCATGTACAAGCTCACAGCACTGCATCTTAAAAATACTAGTCTGTTGTAGGTTCTGCTTTTCTGATGGAAATATCTGTTTCCTTTCCATAGCTTCAGTTTTACCTCTTTAGTTCCTAGATGTTAGTAGGTTAAAAAAAAAAAAAACAACAACAAAAAACCAACAAACAAACCAGAACTGCATCACTAATGTATGTCATTCTGCAGCTGCAAATGTGTCGTTTGTGGTTGGCATTCTGGCAAGCCTGTAAACAAAAATAAACCTTAATAAACCAGTTAAAAAGGTAGGTGAAGTGGACCATAATGAGCATTGATTACATGCTTATGTTCTGTTTGTAGTGATATTTGATGTATCTCTGTCCTATAAAGCTTATTTATGGCCACGGAGCTGAATCATGTGATTTAAAAAAGAATGTTTTATAGAATGTTTTCATCATGATGTGATTACCTTTCAAGTGCTTAAACCTATGCTTTTCCTTAATAGCAATAAAGTTGTAACAGAGTTTGTCAACTTTTAGACATTGCAGAAAGTATAAGTCTATAAATACACATATAGAAACAAAACCACTTCTACAAATTGAAAATACTTGAAAACAAACTTTGCAAACATTTGGCTGAAACTGCAGCTTAGCAATTACCTGCTAAATTACACGGAATTTAGAGTGCTTTTAAATTCTATTTTCAAATTCTCTTCTGGCCTAATGCAACTAATCTTTTTTCAGAAATGTTAATGGGGAATTTATTTCTGTAGTTAAAGAGTTTCAATGGAATATGAGGCCATATTGCATTTTTTAGGGAAAAAAAATAAAATGTTATAATATTTACTGTTCCTAGATCGATAGCTAGTAAGAAATTGAAATTAATTTATAATTATATATTTACATGTATTTTAACAATCTGGCTATTTTTCAGGTTTTCCAGATTGCGTATGTTATTGTGAAAGCAGCTAACTCGCCTCGACCTGGGAATTGGATATTAGAGCGTTCACTGGATGGTGTAGACTACCAACCATGGCAGTATTATGCTATCACAGACAGTGAGTGTCTGACACGCTACAACATTCATCCTCGTCCTGGAACTCCATCCTATATAAAAGATGATGAAGTTATATGCACTTCTTATTATTCCAAGATTCATCCTCTGGAGAATGGAGAGGTAAGATCAGATGTTATTCCATGCACTGTAAGCTGTCAGAAAAAAAGACCTTGCTTAATTGGCAAATATCTTCCTTGAGTAGACAGAGTGTTTTGGTATGCCTGAAAAATGGGAAGGTAGTCTATTTGCAGTTTTTAAAATCTGATCTTACATGGTCCTATATAAATGGATACAAGGTACACGCTAATAAACATAATCTACAAAGTAAACCAAGAGGCAGAAGAGTTACTATGTTGAACAAGGCACTAGTACTTTTAGACAGGTTGAGGTGCTTGAAATATGTTCCCTTTTCACTTGTGGACAAGGGTGAGAATACTGGGAAAAATCATGGACTCAGTGAAGTCATTATAAAAGCCTTTTCCTCGAGTCTCATTTTTGGTTCCTGTATATAAGTTAGAATGTTAAATGGTAATGATTTTACTCAGATTTTAATCTATTGCATTTAAGAGCTTGTAACTGATCGTCTGCTCCTCCATATACCTATTCATTCTTCTGTCAGAGGCCTCCGCTGTCTCATCGTGAGTCCAGGCATGTGAATTGTGGATCACTTATTTGTTTAAACTGAGGGCATAGCAAAGATGTGGATCGAGGTGAGAATGAGGAACTGTGGTTGAAAGAACAAGGCAAATGTAACAACTGTAGCTGAAAACACAGTATTCTCAGCCACTTAAAATGAAGAGGGATGAAGGCGTGTGTACTAAATTCCAACAGCTGAATATTTTTTTCACAGATTTTTTTCTAATACTTGCTTTGCACGTAACTTGGTAATTGAAGGAAATAACCTGACTTGAATTTGCACTGGATCTGAAGTATTTGTTTATTTACAGAATCTTTGATGTCTAATGATGTTCTGTGAAATGTTAGCCTCAATATCTATCCTTTTAATTTTTTATGTTCCACTTTTTTAATGGCTTATCTCCATATAAAGAAGTACTAACTTACTCTCTTTTCTTCCTCTACATGAAAAACAACATTCACATGCAAAATTGTTAATACAATTCTAAACAAAAGTTTATTTAGAATCACAGGCAATTTCTGATGCCAGCTGCAAAAATAAAAAAAAATAGAGCTTTCAATGAAAATGTCCTGCTGATGCACTTTAAAAAGATGTAAGCTTGGATCGAAAGGAGTCTCATGAGTTATCGGATATGAAATCAGTTGCACATCTACAAAAAATCGTCACAAATACTTTGCATTTGTAGTTGTATCATTTGTAGTTGTATTACTTGAATGGGTATTTTTTTCTTGTAAAATATATCAGGAGCAGATAAAGTGATATTGAAAGAAATAGTGCATGTATATATGCTATGTTTTCAAAATGTTTCCAACTGGGTGCTTTTTGAGGGGTGAACAGAACACCATGATTTTATCACTTACAAATAAATTTTATGCAGTTTCTTTGGGAGAACATGTCTGCACTGAAAATACAATGCAAAACTAATTATTCCAATAATTAATTTAACTTACATTGTTCACTTTCTTTGATTATCTAATTCTCCTGCAGACAGATATTAAGTCCAGTAGTCTGCGGTCCTCTTGGTTGAACCAGTGCCTCATTGAATTCTTTGTTGGCTGAGTTAAACAGCAAAGGGCTTTTATTCAGCATGCCAGTATATATCTGTGACTGAAACATTGGCTTAAGTCATGCTGAATTGAGTGGAACTTAATTCAGACTTTAAGTGTGCACTTAATAATTTTTAACTTGGCCAGATGCAACTGGTATTCTGTCCTGAACCTAGTAAATGATCAGCATCTGATAACAGTTTCTTTAAATGGGGAGAAGACTTTGAAGGGATGGATACATCTGTTTCATCCCATTTGGAGAAGGGGCATTGTTAGATACAGACATACTCTATGAAAGGCATATGATTTAGGCGACCCTAAGTTAATCTTACCTCACACAGGTAGTTGTTAATCAGAGATATAACCATAATAGAGAGAGACCATTTTGAAATGAAAAGCCTAAAGCTTAACTATTATAGTGACTGGAAGAGTATAATTCCACATGAATTAATCAGCTTACATTTTTAACAATATTATTTTCATAAGTAAAACGCTAGTTTAATCTGTTTGAGTAGCTATAGACTGCATTATCAAATACATAGCATTAAAGCAGAATTAACTTAGGTTAATTCTTTTTCACGTTTCATCAAACATGTAACATGAAAAATAATACAATTCATACCAATATCAGATTTACTTGCAGTTGTGTTGTAGGTGATATTTGCCTGACTCCTGGTCTTTCAGTGGAACTACATCTGTGTGTCATTTCTTTTCTCTTCCAGGGTAGGAATTTGTTCTATGTATCAAATATTAAAGACATCTTGTAAGAAAGACTGACAGAGTTGTGAAATGTAAATCAAGTACCTTTCTTTGCTGCAAAACCCATGAGCTATTCAGGCACACCATTCTGGTGTGCACTCATGAAACCTGATAAAGTGCAGAAGGAGCATAGGTCAGCAAGCCAGTTCCAAAGCCAAATCTGCATCTATAGTAGTGTCTTAAGTTAAAACTTGTCATCAAAAAACAGAATATGTTCTTTTCATGTATACTTTCAACAAACATTTTAGTCAGTGACTTGATTGGTTGGAGTATTTCCAGAATTGTTAATTCTAAGCAAAATATCTTGTGCATTTCATAGTGTCAGTATTTGCACCAGTAATATTCTCTTGGCCAATCACAGAATTAAAAGCATCAACAACTACAACAACAACAAAAAGGCAATAAACAAACAAAAACCCTATGTGATTTATCTTCAGGTCAGTGTATTTAGCACACCTTTAAGTTCACACAGTCAAATGTGAATAAACAATCTGTAGAGCAAGAATTATTTGCATGAAATATTTTTATTTAATATTTTTATGCATTAATGGAAAATTGCATAATGACAGCTTCTGAATGAACAAAACTGAAAATTCTCAAATAAGGAAATTTCTCACAAAAGTATAGGTTAGAATGCAGAAAGATTGTTGGCATTCCAGTTTCCATAAAACATAGGGAGACCAGAGTGTCTATCACACTGGGAAAGGTAGACTTTTAGCATTTATATTTCTGGTACAGCATCAATAAATGTAAATGCTAAAGTTTCCCTAAATATTATTTCAAAATTTCTCAGTGTCCCCAAGGCAGAAAAATAACTGAGATCAGTTATATTAATGAGTTACTCATTAACTTTTAGGGAATTGATGTTTCTTGTTTTAATGGTAATTTTTTTGGCAGTAACTGAGAAAGGGCCATTTATATAAGGGGTAATAACTGGTGGGGTGAGTCTGCTATTTTCAGGTAAAGAAGAATGCCCATTTTTTGACATTTTCATTTTTACTTACATGCCATATCAGAAGAGTATTTCTTTTTTTCTTTATTTCCTCTAATGATCATTAGGTTGAGAACTAAAAATTAGTGGGTTACCATAGTGATTTTTGCTTCATTTTCCTGACACAGGAGCCCCTGATGTTTATATCTAGTTTGTAACTTTTTTTATTGAAATCTTTCTTCTTCTGCAAGACTACAATTTCTGTCACAGCCACTTTACTGTGATGTCTAGGTGGTTGTAAGGCTCTAGATATTAACTTTCAATGTCATATATTTTTTTTTTTCTGTGAGGTGTGTGGAGACAAACAAATGCTTGTTTGTACTTGTATGCATAGTATTTGTATTTTGATGCACGGTAATCTTCTCTCATGCTTACAGATGTTTCAAAGCTGAACCCTCTGAAGACTTCAGGTGTTCCAGTTGATCACTGTAATATGTATATCTTTTTGTGGAAAATGACACATTTTACCTGACCTGTAGTTTGACAGGAAATCAAATAGGAGGTTACAGTTAGAAAAAGCATTCTTCAGACATACATGGATTTAGAGTATTTTGTATAGGCTAGAAGAAAATATTTAGGTCAAAAATAATTGGTTTGTTGTTTCTTTAATAGAAAGTAATTCTCTGTACAAGCAGGGATTGGAAGTCAAATCCCCTGCAGACAGTGAGAGAAAAGTTTAATTAATCTGATAGGAAAGCACTTGCTTTTACTAAGAAATCAAGAAGAAAAACCTCATTTTCTGGGAAACATTGAATTTCTCTACGGTGAGGCATCTGAATGTATAAAAAACAAGAAGAGGGTGTGAACTTAATGCTCACAGAATTAAATCTTAATTTGAGTAGGCAGTTGACTACCTGGTCCATATTAGTGTCATCACATTGAGGAGTTCTGACAGAAAGTTGTTTAAAAAAATTATAATCAGTGTTGTGGACAAGCTATGTAAACTTACAAGGTGAAGAAATCCCTCCCTCTTTGTGGACAGAATCTGTTTTCACAAGATGCTGCCTCAAATGATATTTCTGCAGTTTGGTAGAGTTAAGGTTACACAGAAATTACAAATACTGAGCATTATTTGTCAGTTTGGTAGCCAGATGTAATATGAAAAGAAGGAACTAAGAGAGCAGAAACTGAAGTGGCTGTAGATGGGGAATACTTTTCCTTCAGAAGTGTTGGTGTGTCTAAGTGTGTGTAGCCAATGGAAAAATCTCTCGGCAAAACACTGAGATAATACTGGTTTCTTTTTTGACCCCAGTTGCTCTTTGCCAGAATCATCAGATGCAAGGTCTTCTCCTGAAGTTCTTGCTCAGGGGAGTATTGCTACCTAGTTTCCACTTCCTGGTTATGTAGTCTGCACTCGTTTTTGACCTTATTGTAGAGACTAGATGCACATGACAACAATGTTGAAACACTTTCTAGATGTTTTGACTCCTACCCAAGACAGAGTCAAGTTAGAGATCTGTCTCATACTGTCTGGTTCTTTCTTCAGGAACACATTCACCTTACCTTTCTTCTAGTTAGAGAGGAAGGGAGTTGAAAATATTAACAATATCAGTACTAATGAAGAGTTATGGGGGAGGCATTGGGGGAGATGAGTTAAACATTCATTTACCCCAACCATTAATGAAAACTTTCACCTTTATAATTTTTTTTTTGTCTCATACCTCCCTACCACCAAATACAATTGTGGAATTGTGAGCTTTTTGGCTTTCCATGACATTGTTACTTGTTCTGATGCATTTCATACTTCATGGTGAAGAATGAAACTGAGGCATGGATTAGCTCTATCAGAACGCTGTGAACATCACTCCCTGTTAATTGCCGCAGTACTAGTTTGGTAACGTGAGAAGAAATCTATAAAATATATCACTGCCACAAGTTGTAACCGATGAAGAAAGCCATATAGTTATAATCATCCTAATGAGGTAATGGAGAGGTGAAATTGCAGGATTCAGTAAGTATTTCCTTGTACTGAGTAAGAGAAATGATCCCCAGCCATCTTGTGTGAGAAGCTTTTCATACATTATTTTCAGTTGCTGAGAATTATCTACCTTGACATTTAAAGATGGAAAAATTGAAAGGCATTAGCCCTATATTTGAAGGAAAGTAATGTGATTCTAGAAATGAGAATGCTACCTAGTTGCAGTGCGCCAAGTGTACCAAATTTCAAAAATGGTTGTCTAAATGTTCCAGATCAAACACAGCCTTGTGTTTGTGGGTGTTGCTTGTTTCTTTTCAGCAAGTGGCGTTTGTGAAGCAGTCTATGTGTCTATCAGATAGTTAATATGACTATATTGATCATGGCTATCAGACTGTTATTAAGCAGGTAATGTAGCTGCAGATCTGCTACTTAAACATTTTTGAGTAGCACAGCCCAAATACACCTTTTGAATGACTAATCAGTGTTAAAGCACTGGGTCATTTGCTTCAACAATGTCAACCCACTTTTAGCATTATGTTTACTGTGTAATATAATGCTAAGTTATACCCACAGAGAAATGTGCAATGTTTTTGTAATATTGAATTTAAAAATTACAGCAATGCATGAAAAACGATTTAAAAATAACTTAGAGCTGTATTTTATATCCAACCTTTTTTCAGCTCATGAGATTTCCTCATCCTAAAACATTTTGCACTTTTCATATTCCTGATGAATCCATATTCCAAATACTTTTCCATCCTTACCTCAGACCCCTCTGGAGTTCTTGCATTCATAACATTCTTTGAAAATTACTTCTATATGTCTGCTATCTGTTGTACAAAGAATCACCTCCTTTTGTTTCATTTTCACTTGGCTGCCACTGGTTTCATTTGATGAACCCCAGTTCTTGTCCTGGAAGAGCTGGTGAACAGTCAATCTGTAACCACTTTCCTCATGTCATTTATAATTTTATAGATTTCTGTCATATTTTCTTATGTCGTATTTTTTCCAGGCTGAAGAGTCCTAGCCTGTTCTGTTGGTTTTCTTATATGGAAGGTATTAATCTGTGTCATCGTCTTCTTGTCCTCCTTCATTTTAAGGGGAGGGGACAGTGGTATTCAAGGTGTGGGTGAACCATGGATTTATGGTGGTCTAGTTATGTTTTCTACTTGTGATTTCCTAAAGGCTTTCTTCTGACTCGCTATTTTGGATTGCTGCTGAGCATTGTTGTTCATTGAACTCTAATGTTTTCTGTAGGAAAAGATAATGAGGGTATTGCTTCAAACTATGAATAGCTTACCCCTAAATTCTGTACCACTTCTGCCTTACTGGCCTCCTTTTCAACCTTGGTTGTTAAAATTCACACTTTTAATTTCCTTTCTCTTGCTGATCTTTTCATCCTTTTTCACCTTTTTGTGGTGTCTTTCCACCAGATTGTATGTATTTCCTCTCTAATTTTTTTGTTTAAAATAATTTTTACTTCAAATTTAATTCTTCACCTTTTCTCACCTTTCCTACAGTTCTTAAAAGGACTGAGATGCCAAAGCAGTGAATGAGGTGCAGATATTTGAATAGATAGACAGATATGAGTATTTTGTGCTGACTAAACCATTTGAATGGACTGTGTCATACCTCACATGTCTGTATAAATATCATCAGCATGATTCTACTGCCAGGGTGATGCCAGGTATTAAATCTATCTATGTTGTCTCTATTTATTCTGAAAGCATAAGGTGCTCATGTAGTATTTGTAAAGGCCCTTACAAGAGTTTGTTAAGACTTCTGCAGCATGAAGCCTTAACCTTGTTCTTTCTAAGAATTCACCTCAGAGAAAGGTAATGTCTTCAGAGGAGGGGGTAGTACTAACATGTCATCTCAGCAAATTTCTTGAGGGGGAATTTCATATATTGATTTCTAAGCAAGAGGAAATACTAGGGAGTACATTCAATTCAGCTTCCCCAGTTCTATTTTTTTTTTTTTTTGTTTTTGTTTTTTTAAACTGTATCTAGTGTTAAATGAAAAGTACTTGGCAATATTTTGAGAACTATATTAACCCTAATGCATCATGTTTATGAAGGGTTTCTGAGATGGCTAGCTATTGATCAGTAAACTGCACAGTATTCTTTCTACATTCACAAAGGTAAAAATTAGAGACAGAAAGACTTTGGCAGGAACTGTTTGTGTGAACAACAGAGCACAAGGTTCTATGACTCCCAATTCTAGCCTCTAACAGGAAAGTTCATCCTGCCTACTGTATGGCTGTCACCAGCACTAAAGCTGAAGCAGGGGACTGACAGGGCAGGGAGTTATGGTGGGACTTAAGTAACCTGTCTCCTTCCTTTTCCACAGCAGAGTTTTCCTGTCACTGTTATAGTGGTGAGAATGATACTGCAATGAAGGTGATGCTTCAGCGCTGCTCCTTTGAACTCTTAACCTCTTACTCTTTCTGTGATGGTAGCGAAGTAAGGGTGAGGTCAAAAAAATAAAATACTCTTTCAGTGGTGATAAAGGCTAATCTGGATGAACACATTATTTTTTTTTTCTCAATCAAATGGAAGTTCATAGTGTGTACTAAACATGTAAAGAAGAAAAATACACAGAAACAAGTGACTTGATAGTGGTGTTTTGTTATTTTGTTCACTTGCAATAGTATTTGAATGTTAGTATTCTGCTCCTTTTTAAACACATCTCTGTGCTCTGTCTCAGCTTGCTTTGAACCTCTCCCACTCCCCCAGTAATTTGCTGACTGTCTGCTGAGTTAGACTCAGACCAGTGATGCCAGGGGCATTGAACTCTGCTGCTTCCCAATGTTTTTGTGCTAGTTTTCTCCTCTTCATACCATATTGCTTGTCCTGTTCAATGTAGTCTCCCTGATTCACAGAGAAGGAAGGGGAAAAAAAAGATACTTGTAAATGAACTCGAAGTCCATTCTACCCACAGCCAGATTTAATCCTTTTTTACTAGGAGTCTGAGACTGTCAATGCTTAGAGGACAGAGGGTCAGGATTTTTTGAAGTACTCAAAATTGAAATGTATTCAGTTGCAGACTGAAAATTTAGTGATGACTTTTTTCCTAAAAATGGTACAGATTATAGTACTTCTTAAAAAATGCATGAGAGTTTGTGGATTGCAGTATTGATACTGTCTTTATAATTCCTATATTTAATTTGATCCTCTCAACAACTAACCTGCATTCAGCATCTTGTCTATATTGTGAAATCATGTTCTAGGGTCTGAACTGTCAGTTCCCCTTGACTAACAGAAATAGATTTATTTTCAATAGCAGAAGATGTAGAAAAGACTTCTATACAGTAAAAAGTAACAGCAATAATATCTCTCTCCATGTCCTCAGCAATCACCCTAGGCATTTCTAATGAGTATGCTAAATTTCCATATATTTGATGTGCATCTCCTTACATTTCCTTAGAGTATTAGTGTGGTTATGGCATAAGTTGTGTTGCTTACAGCATACTTTGTCCTCCCTATTGGCCTTGGTTTATATTTTGCTTGCTTCCCCTCCCAGCTCTACCTCATGGCTACAACAGCTTCAGGAATTCTCATAGTCAAGCCATGGTTTGGAATATCATCTTTTTGTTTATGATTGGTCTCAGTGAAATGGCTGTGATAACTTGTGAGCCCACCTGAAAACGTAACTTATGCTAAAATGTTACTTGTGTCTACCAAAAAGGCATAGAATTTGAATTTTCTTCAAGAATTTTGGCACATAAGCTTTCAGCTGGTCCAAAATTTCCAGTTAGAACAATCATGAAAGGAGCAGTTTACAAAAATAAATAAAATAGATTTGAGGTTTGGACAAAGATTAAGGTCTAGTTCATTTTATAACTTTTTGGGTTTTGTCTTTTTTTATTTGACTTAGTAAAACTAAATGTGGGTAGCTAATGAGAGGAAAAAAAGACATTTAACAAATGACTGCCAAATAAATGGATAAATTTTACATATTCCACGTACACAATGCTGTATTGCCTCATTAATATAAAAGTATTAAAATTTCTTGATTTCCTAATATGTATTCATAGATATTTAAAAGGAAAAAATAAAGTAAGCATTTGACATACATGCTCAATATCATAAGAGAATTTGAAAGCATCTAGAATTTAATTTAAGACAACTTTATTTTATTGTGCATGATGAGAATAGTCTTCACAATAATTTATTCAAAACTTGCAAGCAAGTAATTTTATAATTACATTATAGCAATATTCACTGTTATTTTTTGCCTGAGAAAATGAAAACTTATAGTAATATTTTTAAGTTGATAGTTCATACTGAACTTGAGTTTCTGATATTTAATATTATAGAAAAAAAGAGTAGATATAAAATATATAATGAACTTTTAAATTATGCACCAAAGAGAAGACAACTGTGGAAAACTACATACTAGTAGTACAGCAGTTTCCCATTATTGTAAAAGTGACAGGAAGGATATTTACTGGTACATCTGTGTGGGCTAAATTGGAATGAAAGTTTCTTTTGTGTAGTTAGTCAGACAGTCCACTTTTCTGTCTTGGCTTGTCTTCTGTCCCTGAGCAGAAACTCATGTCCTAATTTCTACCATTTCTGGAAAAAAAAGAAAAGCTAATTAATCACATGAATCAGAAGACTTAAAAAGTAATAAAGTTACAATATACAAGGTACGTACTGTACAGAGTAGTCTTTCAGTTTGAAGTTCACGAGTCAAATTGATTAGATGATTTACCTTTTTTCTTTAGCATTTGTCATTTATTGTTTACATTGCTTACTGAAAAGAGATGAGTGTCACACATCTTTACATAAATCTATGGTAGGTTTTCAGAATCATAAAAGGAGGACTCATACCTGTAAACGTAGTTTATAACTCAACATACCCTTTTATTGTTGCAATAGGCAGTTTGAGGGAGGTCATTCTCCCCCTCTACTCTGCTCTCATGAGACCCCACCTGGAGTACTGTGTCCAGCTGTAGTGAAAACACTGGAACAGGTTACCCAGAGAGGTGGTAGATGCCCCGTCCCTGGAAACATTCAAGGTCAGGTTGGATGGTGCTCTGAGCAGCCTGATCTAGTTGAAGATGTCCCTGCTTACTGCAGCAGTGTTGGACTAGGTGACCTTTAAAGGTCCCTTCCAACGTGAACTATTCTATGATTCTGTAATTCTATGATTCTATGAAATGGTACACCTAAGTCTTGGTATTTACTTGCAATGACCCAAACCTGTCTTCTTGTTGGGTCTAGCAGCTGATTTTTGGACAGTAGTAGATTTCATTCCAGCAATGAAACAAGAACAATGGCTAATTGGTAATATGGTGAGATTTTTTTATCTTCTGCTTGAGTGGGGGAATTGAAGATCCCCAGCAGGTGGTTATATTGGATTTGGGAGAACTGATACTTGAAAGCCCACACAACTGAAATACTTAAATAGAAAATTTTAATTAGTTGAAATACTACTTGTAATCACTTTCCACTAGGAGGTAAAACCACAAGCACTTATTTACTTCGGTTATCTATTGCATTTTGTGTAGGGTTATTGTTTTGAGATGAGAAAATTGTAACACAATTTTCTACAGCATTTTTTCTTTTTTTTTTTTCAGTATTTGCTAAGAGTCATGAATAATTACTGGGAGAAAGAATAGCTTAATTCTTGTTTTTAATGAGTCTGGTGGACAAAGGCATAGGAGGGCTTGCAGACTTGGTACGGACGATAAGCAGCTGAGAGATGCAGAGATGAGAGAGAAAAAACAGTAAAGGATATAAGGTAACTTAAAACTAGGGACTGGGAGAAATCTAGTGACTGTCTAGTTCAAGATGAATCATTCTTTAATGTCTAAAAAGTAAAACTCTGCATTGTCAACAAATGCATAATTTTTTTAAAGGCAAAATTTCTTAAAATCCAGGTGAGCTACATGGAGGAGTAATTTTAGTCAATGAAATCTCACTGAAGCAGGGACATATGAATACATCAACCTGAGGCCAAATGTAGGTATGCATTAAGGTCAGTGCAAAGTAGTTTTATGTAAAAGAAAATGAAAACCAAACAGGATAGTTTACCTGGAGTTTTTAATTTAAATGGTAATTGTGTCAGAAAATCAATAGAAGGGAAGTTAGTCAATGAAACACTATAATACCAATGTAGAAATTCTTTGATTGACATCTGGACTCTAGATCACATGAATGAAGAAAGCATAGAGCCAAGTTGGGTAAGCAAACAAATTGTATTGGCAAGCAACATTGTATCTGACAAAACTGATATTTTGTGCCTGAGTAGAAAAAGTTGGGACTGTAGTACCACTTAATCAAGGTGGTGAAGATAACTAAGGAGGCTTTGAAGGCGAAAATGAAGGCAAAAATAAACACCATAGTTAAAAAGTAAACCATGATTAGCTTCCTCTATGCTGGCTAGTTGTCATGAGTAAAGGTTGATTTTTAGGTGTCCTTAAATGTTTTTCCAAAAGGCAGTCTAATTGGAGAACTTAGAATAAAGGAAGTGACTCAAAATTTTGTGATAAGAGTGCAAGTTCAAAATACTCTTATTTAAAGACTGTTCTGTAAAGTGGGAATAATATTCACCCTGTTTGGTGTGCTCCTAGGAAAAATTGGAATGGCAGTCAAGAAAGCAAAATTATCTCTAAAGGTGGAAATATATTTTCAAATGTTTTCTTCTTAAATATGTAGCAGCTTATGCATGCTACATATAAGAAAAAGAAATCTTAGAGTGTCCAAAAAGGTAGCAGAGTATGTAATAGGCGTTAGAAACCAAAATACATTACATAAAAAAAACCTCGTCTCAGCAAGGAAAGTAAGAATTTTATAAATATAAAATCACAGTAAGACAAAAGAAAGAGCAATGCTAGAGGCCTAAAAACCAAGTCTATAGCAGGTGAATTCTGTGCCTTGAGCTCCCTACAGGGAGCATAAAGTAGTAGCCACAAGAGAGCTTTCCTTTGTTTTAGAAGAAGTTGGGGGAACTTCTGAAGAAAGAGCAGTTTTAAAAGAAGAGATCCAAAACATAGTTCCATAGAGGTACTATGAAGAAAATTAACTCTATCCCGGCCAAAACCAATGCACTAGCCTACTATACATGTTGTATTATTTTATGTAGAATCATAGAATCATAGAATGGTTAGGGTTGGAAAGGACCTTAAAGATCATCGAGTTCCAACCTTCCTGCCATGGGCCGGGACACCCTTCAATAGGCCAGGTTGCTCAAAGCCTCATCCAGCCTGGCCTTGAACACCTCCAGGGATGGGGCATCCACAGCTTCCCTGGGCAACTTGTTTCAGTGCTTCATCACCCTCACAGTAAAAAATTTCTTCCTAATATCTAATCTAAATCTACCCTCTTTCAGTTTATAACTGTTACCCCTTGTCCTGTCACTATGCTCCCTAATAAAGAGAGTTTCCCCGTCCCTCCTGTAGGCCCCCTTCAGGTACTGGAAGGCTGCTCTGAAGTCTCCTTGGAGCCTCATTTTCTCCAGGCTGAACAACCCCAACTCTCTCAGCCTGTTCTCTTAGGGGAGGTCCTCCAGCCCTCTGACCATCTTTGTGGCTCTCCTCTGGACTAGCTCCAACAGGTCCATGTGTTTTTTATGTTGGGGGCCCCACAGCTGGATGCCATACTCCAAGTGGGGCCTCGGGAGAGTGGAGCAGAGGAGGAGAGTCACTTCCCTCGACCTGCTGATTATGCTTCTTTTGATGCAGCCCAGGATATTGTTTGCTTTCTGGGCTGTGAGCACACATTGCTGGCTCATGTTGAGCTTCTCATCAAGCAACACTCCCAAGTCCTCTTCAGGGATGTTCTCAATCCGTTCTCCTCCCAGACTGTGTTTGTGCTTGCGATTGCTTCGACCCAATTTCAGGACCTGGCACTTGGCCTTATTGTATTTAATGAGGTTGGCATGGGCCTGTCAAGGTCCCTCTGGATGGCATCCCTTCCCTCCAGCATGTCAACCATGCCACACAACTTGGTGTCTTTGGCAAACTTCCTGAGGGTGCACTTGATCCCGCTGTCCATGTGGCCAACAAAGATGTTTAACAACACTGGTCCCAATACTGACCCCTGTGAACACCACTTGTCACCAGTCTCCACTTGGACATTGAGCCATTGACCACAACTATTTGAGTGTGGCTGTCCAGACAATTTCTTATCCTGCAAGTGGTCCTTCCATCAAATTCATGTCTCTCCAACTTAGAGACAAGGATGTCATGTGGGTCAGTGCCAAAGGCTTTGCACAAGTCCAGGTCAGTTGCCCTTCCCTTATCCACCAGTGCTGTGGCCCCATTGTAGAAGGCCACCAAATTTGTCAGACACGATTTTCCCTTGGTAAAGCCGTGTTGGTTGTCACCAATCACCTGCTTGTTTTCCGTGTGCCTTAGCATAGTTTCCAGGAGGATTTGCTCCATGATCTTGCCGGGCACAGAGGTGAGACTGACCGGCCTGTAGTTCCCTGGGTCTTCCTTTTTTCTCTTTTTAAAAATGAGGGTTATGTTTCCCCTTTTCCAGTCTGCGGGAACTTCACCAGAGTGCCATGACTTTTCAAATATGGTGGACATGGCTTGGCAACTTCGTCTACCAGTTCCCTCAGGACCCACAGATGCATCTCATCAGGTCCCATGGACTTGTGCACCTTCAGGTCCTTTAGATGATCTCAAGCCTGATCTTCTCCTACAGTGGGTGGTTCTTCATTCTCCTGGTCCCCACCTTTGCCTTCTGCAACTTGGGTGGTGTGGCTTGGGCTATTGCCAGTGAACACTGAGGTAAAGAAGTCATTAAGTACCTCAGCCTTCTCAACATCCTGGGTAGCCGGGTCTCCCACTTCCTTCCGAAGGGGGCCCACATTTTCCCTAGTGTTCCTTCCTGATATCACATATCATAAATGAAATCTGAAAAAACAAAATAATTGAGAGCTTGACAAAACCCTGCCAAGTTTTGGTTTTGTAGCCAAAGTAAGCACTACTATTTTTTAACTTTACAACAATTAATGATAGGAGCAAAGAACAAAAACTTGTTTTCATGTACATAATTGTTTAATCTCTTGTGTTCTACTGAAGATTTATGGTATCATTCCTGGCCTTGGGCTGTTCATTCTGTGCTACTTAGAAATATTTTTTTCCCCTGATTTTTCTTATTATTAGTCCCTGTAAAATATTTCCAAGTTTGAAAAGATCAGGTTCAGAGTGTGAGAGGGATCAAAGTTTCTTGTATTCTACAGCCAAGTGTCCTATTTCATCTTCCTTTTTAAAGCATTAGAAATGGTTTTGAAGGTATTGAATGCTGAGTATTCAAAAGGATCCCATCAGTTTTTCAAAAGCATTCATCAGTGTATGTTCCAAATGATATGACACAGGTTTTGCTAGAACTTAGACTCCAACACTGTACCATAATTGTAATGGGCTTTTCCACATCTGGGTCTGCTATGCAAAAAAACACAAAAAGTTTTGCTGAAATTTCCCCAGTTCAAAACTTCAGAGTTGTAGTTCAAAACAAGAATGCTGTAGCAATGTAAAGTATATTACTGCAGTTTATTTAGTGATAGCATTCAGGAGCAGATGTACTTGTTTACTGTTTGAACAGCTTAAGTCCTCACATTCTCCCTCTTTTACATCAGCAGTTGTGTTTGGCAGCCCTTTGCAACTGCTTACAGCTGGACAAGTTCCTGTGGATTTTCTTTTTACTGGTCACCATTCTGTTCTGGCTGCAGTTGGTCTGTAGAATTACAGTGATTCTACTGTGCTTCTCATTCAGGAAAAAGTCTAGTGGAAAGTGCCATGAGTTTTCAGAAAATACAATAACAAATGCAGGAAGTCTTGGT
>NW_010126299.1:0-754 GCF_000699245.1 Pterocles gutturalis
GATGGCACCAGAGAAGGCTGAGGGTTAAAGGCCAACAACTCAGAAATAGTTCCTAGCAAGAAGCTGGGACATCATCATCTTCTTGCAGTTGATACAACAGAGGGAAGGGATGCCATCCAGATGGACGTGGACAGGCTGGAGAAGTGGGCCCATGAGAATGTAATGAGGTTCAACAAGGCCATGTGCAAGGTGTTGCACTTGGGCTGGGGAAATCCCAGGTACTTGTATAGACTGGGAGAAGAACTCCTTGAGACCAGCCCTGCAGAAAAGGACTTGGGGGTCCTGGTGGGCGAGAAGCTGGACATGAGCCAGCAGTGTGGAAGGCCAACTGTGTCCTGGGCTGCGTTAAAAAAGGGGTGGCCAGCAGGGAGAGGGAGGTGATTGTGCCCCTCTACTTGGCTCGTGTGAGGCCCCATCTGGAGTACTGTGTCCAGGCCTGCGGCCCCCAGCATAAGAAAGACGTGGAGCTTTTGGAACGGGTCCGGAGGACGGCCACAAAGATGATCAGAGGGCTGGAGCACCTCTCCTATGAAGAAAGGTTAAGGGAACTGGGGTTGTTCAGCTTGGAGAAGAGAAGGCTCCGAGGAGACCTTCCAGTACGTGAAGGGAGCCTATAAACAGGAGGGGGAGCAATGATTTACAGGGGTTGATAGTGACAGGATGAGGGGGAATGGTTTTAAACTAAGAGGGGGGAGATTTAGGTTGGATATTACATGGAAACTTTGCACACAGAGGGTGGTGAGGCACTGGAACA
>NW_010126300.1:0-9731 GCF_000699245.1 Pterocles gutturalis
GATCCGGCACTTCTCCTCCTGAAGCTGATGGGGTGGCTTTGACCCCCTCCCCTTTCCTTTCTGCTTCATGCCCTCAGCCTGCGAGGATTTCTTTTTTTTTTTTTTTTTTTTTTTTTTCCAGAGGTGGTTTTTCTTCAGCTGGGCTGGTTGTTGCAAAGTTTTTAAAATAGGACCTGGATTTAGAAATGAAGGGTAGGGTACCTGCACACTTGTAGTTTGTATATGAGGTGTTCTCTGTCTGCCTTAGGCAAAAAAAGGAGTCTTTTCTCCAACAGCAGAGAATTTGGCCTTTTGAAATCTTTCCTCTGACAGTGGCTCTGTATCACTGCAGGCAGCAAGAACATAAAGAGTGAAAATCACCATCATCACAGAAAGGTTTGGGTTGGAAGGGACCTTAAAGATCACCTAGTTCCAACCCCCTGCCATGGGCAGGGACACCTCCCACTAGCCCAGGTTGCTCAAAGCCTCATCCAGCCTGGTCTTGAACCCCTCCAGGTATTTCTGAGAAAGGCAATTCAACTAGTTTCTGGGGGTGGGGATCTACTAGCAATCCTAGCTCTAAAGGGTCAAGGGCAGGCCATGGATCTTGTTCTGGTAGTAGAGGGAGGTTACCTATCGTGACATTCCCTCTGCTCACCAGGAGGAAGGAACGCTGAGAGATGATTGGAAACATCTTTCAGGTTACATGTTAAACACCTGTAATTTAATGTATAGAAAAAGAACCACCTTTGAGCCTGGGGAGGAGCAGTGTACAGCAAAGTGGCTGTAGATGTTAATCAGGCTCAGTGGAGAGCACAAAAGAGCTTAAACTGCAAAAGAAAGCTAATTGCAAAACCTCAGGTGAGAAACCCACCTCCGAGCATTATTCTGCTACACCTCTGATCAGGACATTGGTGCTGAGTGCAGAGAATTGAGAACATCAAAGCAGCAGCTATGCATAACCAAGGAGCACTAATAATTGCTGAGAAACTTGTTCGGCAATCTCATAAGCACAAGAAGTTGAAAAGGGGTGCCAGGTCCTCATGTGATGCGTGTAGCCAACAAGGTTATGGAAATCACCTAGATTTCTCCTGAACTTGGTGAATATTATGCTGTACATTCATGGCTAGCTGTATTTTTTCCCAACACGTAGACACTTGGCCGTCACCTGATTGCTTCTATACGGATGCTTCCTGGTGTAAAAGATAATTTGCCTTAAACTTTCAGCAAAAAGAAAGAAATACCCATGGGGTTTAATGCTTTGCCATGTTCAAATTCTACTCCTGGCTATGCCAGCTTTTTCTGCAACAGTAGTCAGTGTGGAGCGCTGGTTCTGGGAGCAGAGAAAGATACCCATGGTGCATGGACAAGATATTCTGGGATGCCATCAGCACAGCTGCTCAAGCACGGAAAGGACATCATTAAACATTTGATCTGTATTTTGGAAGTACCTGAAGGTTCCATCAAAGATTATGTCCACATTGTTTTTGGTGCTGTACAAGCACATGCTCCTTGACCTAAGGTGTTTGTAATCCGTAGAGGGACAAAACAGACAAAGGCTGGATTATGAACTTTGTTTTCTCAGGTGGGAAGTGACTCAGGCTTTGCAGTATCCAGTCATTTCAGACTGAGGGATGGAGTGGTCTGTATGTGTTTGTGAAGAATGGGTCGGATATCACAATATGCTGTAATCCAGAGGTAAGTCCCTCTGAATTAGGACAGAAATCAGGTTTCCTGAGTCCTGCACTGGTGTTGGGGAAAGATGGTCCTGGCAGAGGCTTTCTTCTCGTGTTTGGCACCTGGATGGCAGGAGCATGTGTGTATGAGGGAGGATGTTGTGATTCTGTGAAGTTTGAGTTCTTCTTGGGTTCTTCTATCCCTCTGAAGCTGAGGCAACTGGCAGGGGTTTGCCCTGGAAAGCTGTCTCTGCTGGACAGCCCCACTTGTAGGAAAAGGAGGTGTGCAAGACTCTGAAATGGGAAGATCTTGGGCCTCCTATGGCTGCATTCTACACCATGGAAGAATCTCCCATCATCTCCTTGCTAACGAGTCTTCTAATTTATACCAGTCCCTTGGCTGGTTTTCTGTAGTATCAGAGCTTTCTTTGGGTACCACCAGCTGGTTCTCCCTGGGTGCTGCTCTGTATTAGGCAATGTTCTATCTACCACCAAAGCTTTGATGGGACCTTGGGGACAGGTTTCCTACATGCCTGGACAAGCATGACAAAAACTGTTTCTCAGTGCAAGTTTCCCACAGCCAAAGAAATTCCTTACAGGGGCCACACCTGCCTCTGAACTTGTTTAACACCAGCCTACTAAATGGGTGAAGCTGATAGGGACTGGAACCCACTGGAAAACATGCAACCCGGCCCAATCTGAATATCTTTACCTGGGGCAAAACTTTCCTGTGCAGAGAAGGCGACAGATGTCAACTCCAGTACTCTGCTTCTCTTGATGGGCTCATTTCCAGCCTGGGGAAGGGAGCTGAGACCCACAGTAGGTATCAAATGGAGAATCCCAGTCCCGGCAGTGAGAAATGTAAGCCTGCATGAAGGCAAATCCAAATCATTCCTCATTAGAGGCTTGAGATGGGTCTGGAGGAGAATCTGGGGTCTGAAACCCCTCTGTGAAATTCTTGGGTGGGTTGCAATGCTTGCGGTGTCCTGGTGACAAATACACCCTTTTTGTTTTTCACTTGGAACAAGTTTTTCCAGGTCTGGAAGTGTCCCAAGTGAGAAGAAAAAAACCTGATAGCTGCTTAAAGACTCATGGGAACACCTTTGAGAGATTTTTAGTATCGTTTATCCTGAGCTTGAAAACAAAACCCAGTCTGCCCCTTGCTTTTGAACCAAGACCCTGAAATATAGGGCAACGGGAATGAGAAGAAGCAAGTTCAGTATTTTTTGGCAAAAAATTCTTTCTGGCTAAAAATGGTTTTACCACCTTGGATCAAAAATACTTGTCAATATGGGTTCAAAATTTGGAACAGCTTCATTTGGAAAATAAAATAAAATAAATTAAACATTTTATATTATCTTCACCAAATAAACTTTTTCCTGTTTAATTTTGCAATGACATTTTTAGTTTAAATATTGTCCTGATATTTTGCAAAGGTTAAATTATACAAGATGGAAAAAAGGATTTACTCCAATTTAGGTGCTGTGGCCTCTATAAAATTAATTTGTTTTACTGATTTTTCTCCTTGAAAAATCAAAGAGGTTGGGATTTTTTAAAAAAATCTTTTGGTTACAGAGTTGAAGAAACAGTTTCTCAAGCTCCCAGTTAGGACCCAGACCTGTACTGGTCTGCATGATTGAATTTCATGATATGTGATTAGATTTATGAGATCCATTTGCAGTGAATCGGAGATCCCTGCAATACTTTGAAGGGGTTAAAGTGTAGAAAAACAGATGACAGACTTAGTGGCCTGCCTTTTTTGGCATACTCTGATTGTTCACCTAAATAGAAGATGGGAAACTTTTATTTTTTTTCGCTGCCATGTCTCTTAGGACTTTTTCCTCCTTTTACCTGTTTCAATCCCCCTTGTACATCGTGATTTCAGCTTTGTTGACTGCTGCTTCTTTACTTCTCTGGACGCAGAAATTCCCAGCCTATCCCCAGCTTGCAGTCTGTTTTAGTCTACTGCCTGACACCAAACAGCTGTAAAATCTCTGCAGGCAGCAGAGGCAGGACAGTTGAATGGAGAGGTCCACGGGAGCTATTAGACACTGGACCGTCTGCAAACTCTTCACCAAGAATCCATCAGCTGCTGATTGCCAAGAACTGGGCAAACACTCCAAGGCTTGTCCTGTGCTTGCCCTTGCTACGTTATTCTTGTGTAATGGTTGTAAGATGAAGGAGGGTAGATTGAGCTGAGATATTGGGAAGAAATGTTTTCCTGTGCGGGGGGTGAGGCAGTGGCCCAGGTTGCCCAGAGAAGCTGTGGATGCCCCATCCCTGGAGGGGTTCAAGGCCAGGCTGGATGAGGCTTTGGGCAACCTGGGCTAGTGGGAGGTGTCCCTGCCCATGGCAGGGGGTGGCACTCGATGATCTTGAAGGTCCCTTCCAACCCAAACCATTCTGTGATTCTATGATTCTGTGTATATTCTTTCCTGGCTCATGCTCCGTCACAGTGATGGAGCCAGGGGGCATGAGGGTAGGTGGACTGGCAGTGGACCATGGTGGTCCGTTGGTCTAAAAGTGCAGTAGTTATCTTAAACCTCTAAGTGTGAGAGTTAATTTTATCTGCATGAAACCCACCACAGCCAGCTGCTGCCCCCGTTATCTTTGTATCTAGCTGGGGTCTAATATACCATGGTTGGGGGGGGCAATTACACCATCTTTTGTTAGTTTTGAAGAAGGTCATATTCTGGCATTAACCATTGAAAAGAGGATCTGGAGTTTTCCTTACCACTGAGGAACGTGTGGACGTGGCAGGGAATCGGACAGTGCTTCGTTCCTAGGCTGCATTCAAGCAAAACACAACCATGGACATGGGATAGTTCCCAACAGACACTTGAGATAGGGACAATGATCCCGGTGGTTAAATTGGAGGTGCCGGTTCCTTGACTTACGTCATGCTTTGTCAAGAGCTTCCCCATGTGGTTCCTGAGCTAGCGGTTGGATTTTCCATCTCATTTTCCCTTCATGAAGTGGAAGATGACTTTGGTGGTGCTACATCTTCGGGACAGGCCTTTTGGCTTTGTTCGATTCTCTTTTCACCTACTTACTGATGTGTGACTGAAACTATCCCTGAGTTT
This sequence comes from Pterocles gutturalis, assembly GCF_000699245.1. Lineage (NCBI taxonomy): Eukaryota > Metazoa > Chordata > Aves > Pterocliformes > Pteroclidae > Pterocles > Pterocles gutturalis. The sequence goes on from NW_010126300.1 coordinate 4,739, forward strand.
GGCTGAGGGCCATGTGAAACCATGTGGTTGCAACCAGCGGAAAGCTTCTGAGTGGAATCCCAAGGGAATGAAAGGGAGCACGTACCACGGGGTCCAGAGCTGCCCCTGTGTAGGGCAAGGCATGCAGACATGGAGTGAGACTGGAACGTGTGATGAAGGCTTTTGCATAAGAACACTTTGATTTTTTGCAGGATATTGAGTTTTAGGCTGAAGTGTAAACTCAAACAGAAGAAGTTTATGAGTCTCAGAACTGTAGCATGTGTATGCAGGTTTGCAGGTCACGTTTGGGGCTTGCTTAGATCCATCTGCTGCGCTGAATCACATCAGCAGGTGAGTTATCTGAGTAAGATGGGAATCTTTCCTTTTCCCTTCTTGCAGCTGGATCATGAGTGTGTCATTGGCAAAACTCCCCTGCAGGTTAATGACTTAGAAAGCTCTGGGCTTTGCCTGGCTGGGATAAATTACTAACTAGTGCTAAGCGCTCCTTTGAGAAAGAGGGTGGAACTGGTGAGGGGTGTTTTGCTTGCTGTTGTGTCTCAAGCCACATCTCTGGAAGCCTTGAGTTAATGCTAGGATGACCTGATATTCAAGGGAACACTTATTTCCAATCCTCCTGGTGTAAATGCTGTCTCACATCAAGCTGGCTCTGTGCAAAACTTGGGTCAGGTTCGCCAGGGTCTTCTCCACCATGACTCTTCCATGGTAGTGTCATGGGAGCACGGGTAATCCGTGCATTGAGAATATTATTCCATGAAAATGCCAGAGTGGGATTTACAGGGTTTTACCTCCACACACAGAGTACCCTCTGCTCTTGTGATGGAGACATTGACAGGTCTTGTAGCATAGGTAGGAAAGGACTTGTTGGACTTTTATTATAGTTCTTCTTCATGAACCATCATAATCTATTTGGGAAGGGTCCCTGTACCACACAGCACAAGTTCTGCTTTGTTAAAAAAAACAAATACATCAGCTGATTCTGATTTAATGACTTTTGGACAAATCTTCATTGCTTTTCCATGAGCCTTTTGAATTTAAATTAGCTGTGGGTCTGACTCATTTGTGTTTCAGACATTTGTGTATGAAACTGGGCTAGGCTGTCAGAGAGGTCATGTAGTTTTCCTTCTCTCTTCCAGACTTTCAGTGGGGAAAAATCTAGAACAGGGTTTAAAAACCAACAACTTGGTCCTGGAACTGGGACCCAGGAACTAACCTGAGCTTAAAAACCAAACAGGAATCCCTGCGGGTGCTGGTACAAAGGAGGTGGAGGTGGAGCACCAAAGCGAGTGAGAAACTGGAGAGAGAAATGTCTGGTGCTCTTCAGACCAGTATTTGCAGTGGTGCCTCCATGTGACAAACATTTGGCTTCTGTGCCCCTGTCCCCTGCTCCAATTAGTCTCTCTGATTATCCTGTGAGCAGCATGAGGGAGAGACAGACTTTTGCTGTCAGAGTAGGGCTTGAAGAGCACGTCGACATATGGCCTCAGGAGAAACAAAGTGCAGATGAGCTGCTCGTGTGGTGAGCACCGTTCATCAAGGGGAGGAAATGAGGCTGGGGTTGGGGGGGATCCACGCTTCCCTGCCTCTGGGTGTGCTAGCTGGTGTAAGGAAAGCAGAAAAAGCCACTCTAACCGAGAACAGGCTCTGGGAAATGCCAGACTGGTTCTGCACCGAGATCAACATGGCACCAGGACTTGTTCGCGTGTCTTGTGGCTCATCATGCACAAGACTACCGGAGTGAAGCTCTACTCATTCCAGGCATCACACCAACTGGGCTGGAGTGGTTGTGTCCGAACTGGAGGTCAGATACCTGCCTGCAGATGACCTTGACACCTTGACTTTCAAGGTCCTCTTGCCCATCAGACCCAACTCCACTGGTGGAGGTCTTTCCCATCAGACCCAACTCTGCAGCATCAGGGGCAATGGGGCTTCTAGGTTGTCTTCTACAGCCGCAGGAGGAGCTTGGTTGGGTGGGAATGGAGTTTGGGACAGTCTTAGAGGGTCTGGGAGACTAGACACCCCCAGTAATTAAAGATCTCAGTGTAGCTGGAAAGGCTTAGAGGAGCTGGATGAAGGTGACAGTGGGAGCTTAATTTGGATACTGCTGAGCCTCTGAGAGCTGGGCCTTGCTGCGTGTGTGATCTTTTAGCATAACCCGGGCATCGTGTATGAACGTGCCTTTGACCTTGGGCCTGCAGACCTCATTGCCTGGAGGAAATGCTGAGTCCGTGAACTCGTCAGATTTTAGGCCGGTGGAGTGAGGATGAGACCCACCCTCAGATGCATGAGATAGCAAGAATTAGGAGACGTGAGAGAAAAATCTGATGCAACAGCTGACCTCAGAGGAAAGAAGATGAGGGGAGAAGTTCAAGGTAATGACTTTCCTAGGCATTTTTTTTTCCTCATTATTTTCTTTATTTGACGCTTTCTTGCAAACCCTTCCTACAGCAGCCACAGTCTAAACGGTGATGTCCCCAAACCTCTAACGTCTTGTCCCTGTGATGCATGGAAGAAATCTCCTGTGTTGAGTTATGCAACAGAAGTGTTTGGCACGTGTCACACAAGATACGTACCTCTGGCTCATGTTTGCCTGGCTTAGAGGAGTCCAGCCAAAAGGAGGCAGCTGGGGAAGCCATCTTCCAGCGCAGCTCCTTGCAGGAGAGGAGTTTGCTGTGGGACATCCTTTCTCAGCTGTGATGACACCATGGACTGGCTACAGGTGGTCAGAGCATCACCATGTAGGCAAAGCAGCTGGGACAAAAAACATGAGCGGTCCAGGGTGAAGGTTAACATGATCCTTCTGTTCTGATATTGCAACAGGGGCTTATCCTCAGGTCTCCTAATTTCAGGCTTCTCTGAGCAGAAGGGAAGCAAAGAGATTGCTTTGCTTTTGTGCAGGTTGATGCCTCCACCCCCATCACTTTGCAGATACCAAGATCTTTAGAAGACCTTTCAAAGGAGCCTCAGAGAAGTCCTTAGTGGAGATGCTATTGCGCTTTGGGGCTAGCGATGATGTCAATTTTCTTGTTTAAACTCAGGTAACAATTCATCTGATTGACTTCAGAGATGGCTTCTACCTTCACTTTGGGGCAGTGAATAACAATAATTCAAAAATAATCCAGGCCTGATGCCTTTTGTGGCTCAGAAGAGAGAAGTTCAGTAAGCCAAAAATATTCTTCTCATTGCCGTGATATTTTTCTTCTTGGATTTGTGTTGAAAAATACAGGAGGCAAGTGGGTTTTATGGGTTTCTTTCAGCAAAGGAAAAGAATTAAGACATCTGGAGGGCTACACCCTACCATAAATCTGTTATGCATTAAAAAAGACCAAACAACATCACATTTGCAAGTCACAATAAAGGATCTAGGTGTAACCAACCTCCTGTAAGAAAGTACAAGCAAATTTTGAGGTTTGCTAAGGGTCAGATAGGAGACAGTGGGCTGAAGTTCCTTGCATGTGCAAAATGCCATTCTGTCAGGACATTCTGCAGTTTTTATGCCTGGGAAGAATATGCCTCCTCGTCATCAAGCTCTTTCTTTCCCTGAAAAGCATCTTTAAAATATTTGTTTTTCTTATCGATGAAAGCTGGAGAGATCTAGACTGCACATCTCTACCCTGCCACCACAGTGGTACCCATGCAGGGAGCAAATGAATAAAACAAGAGATGTACTTGGCATTCCAGCAGCGCAAAGAAACTAAAAAGGACAGGAAGGCTGGATCCTCCACCAGAGTAAAAACTAGTAGCTACGCTGATTTATAGCAGCAGAGAAAATGGACCGAAGGGATCCCAATTTCATTTGTTGCTAGAGAAGAAGGGCAGAGGGGGTCACCTTGGGCTAACTGCTGGCTGGTGCTTATGATACGGGGGGCATGACCTCCTGGAGCGGATGGTGCCAGCAAGTCTGCCTGTAGATAGCATGGTGATGCGCCAGAGCCTGCTGCATCCTTCTGCTCTGCGTGGCATTGCGTGGCTGGACCGCAAAGAACACGCGGGTTGATGCTGCAGAGCGGAGCGTCAGGCTTCAGATCAATAACTTCTGTGGCAGTGAAGGGGTGTGAGGAGCAGGGGTATAGGGGCAGAGGACCCCTTGCTGAGGCAGGACGTACCCGAGGTGCTGATGGGGATTGGCAGGTAAGAGGGGAAGGGGAGCTACAGCCCCCTTAGCCCACCTCTCTGGGAAATTCGCCCCTGCCATTTGCACGGAGGCAGATAGGAGGGGTGAATCTAAGCTGTTAGTCCCTGAATCCACCTTTCTGTGTGTTTTATTGATGCTCTTTTGGTGTCATTTGGCCAAAGCAGGGCTGGGTTCGTGGTGAGGAAGCAGCAGGAGGGTGGGCAGGTAAGGAACCAGCTGCAGGTGGCATTGGAGATAAACAAAGCAATTAAACTTTTACTTTTCCCTTTCATAAACGGGAAGAGCAGTTGAGAACAGGCAGGAATGTGGCTCCCTATTCCTGTTCCTTAATGAGCTGGAGGGCGGAGGTTTGACAGACTGGCTGGCAGTCATGTCATCGTAATGACAGTGCTTTGCACTTAACACCTTTTACCTGGGGGATCTCCAAGCACTGTGTAAACATCCACTCAGCTCCTGGCACCGCAGAGCCTATTGTTCTTTTGATCTAGCAGAGGAGAGGGCGGGGGAATTGGGAGTAGGGAGATTAAAAAATTTAGATAAAAAAAAAAATAAAATAATGCTGTGCCCACGGTTGTGCTGCAATCGCAGCAGCTCAGTGGAGAACCAGCCTGCAGTCCTCAGTGCCAGACCTCTGCCAGTGCCTTGAGTTTGTGGCCTTCCAGCAATGCCCTCTCCATGCCATCCTTGGTCCTGACCACTGAAAGCACCTTGGGACAGCTGCATGGCTCTGGTGATGCGTTTGGGCTGGGCTGTGATCTTGCTCATGGCTCTTTACAGCTGTCCCTAACGTGCAGAGCAGTATAAAATCCCAGAATGGTTTGGGTTGGCCAATGGGAAGGCCAATGGCATCCTGGGGTGTAT
>NW_010126301.1:0-13881 GCF_000699245.1 Pterocles gutturalis
TCTATGATTCTATGATTCTATGATTCCTGCATTGTCACTCTTATTCCAAGATGGATTACAGAGCAGTGGGAAAAAAGCAGGAAATCTCAAAAGGAGAAAGAGAGTGGCCTGCTTTTACCTACCAGCCCATAAAGTCTATCGCAGTCTTCCGAAACTCAGCCCCTTCTGTTCACTCAGGAGACAGCAGAGTCCCCTCGTACCTGAGAGAAAGAACATTGCCACATCTGCCCTCCCCACCAAGCTGTTCTGCACCAAAAAGGCCCATCAGCTGTATGCAAGGGAATGGCATATAATGGGAATGCTGCAGCCTTCAGTGCTATAGGACCAGTGGCTATCTACAGGCTTGTGGAGGCAGCAAGCCGGCCAAGTCCTGAGCTATCTGAGGCTGATCTATAATCAAAGAAGAAAAAAAGACTCCCACCAGAAACTGAGCCTGGCATTAGAAGGTGAAGTTCCCATCAGCTACCACCAGCATCAGGGAAAGAAAAAGATGTGTTAAGAAGAAGTGGTGTCTGGTGGAGCTCTCAGACTTACACATTAAAATAAGAAAAAAGCTAAACAGCAGGCTATATGTCTTTACAGATACAGGTACTTCTGTTTAAGAGATACTTTTTAGAGTCATAGATGGTGGGTTTCTTCTTCATCTCATTGAAGAAAATCTTAATTCCTGGATATGAGATTATATCATAAACAACCTTAATCAGTTTAATATCACAACTCTATAATCTGAACTTGATAATGCAGTTTGTGAAGATGAGCCCTCTGTTGCTTCTGTTTTAAGATAATCAGACTTCTAAACATGGCATTTGGAAAATGGGAATTACTTTTGTTGTTGATCATAAGTGCAAAATTATGTCACTACAACTGGGATGTGAGGAGGAAATGGGCAGAAGATATTGCAAACATACCTACGAAAAGGGGGATTGTTCCCTGCCATAGGTAGAATTTTACATATTCATTGGAAAGTAGTTGAGAAATAATTCTGCAATAAAAGACTTCTTGGCAGCAGATAAAAGGAATGATTATAAAAACAAACCTTGAAATCCCAAGTATGTATATCTAAATTCTTACTGCTGTTGCTTGCCAGAGCCAAATTTAATATTCAAGGTCAAAAGAAAACTTGTACAGAAAACCTCTATCTAAGCCAAGATTGCTCATTAATCTGGTTGACAGAAAAAAATAGCATGGGAAGGAAGAAGCATGCGTTTTTCTTCCTAAACATAAGATCAGTACATTTAGTGGTCAATGTTTTTGAAGTGTTAATTCAACTGAATGAAAAGAATTGATTTTTGGAGGTTGGGAGTTGGCACATTTGTCAAATTAAGCAATTTTAGACAAGGTGTCAAGGTGCGTACTGAAAAAATAAGACATTCTAAATGATTTGTCAGCTTTGAAAGGTACTGGCCAAGATTTGCATTTTAGTATTTGATCATTCCAAAGACTCCCAAATTGCTTTGTAACCATAATGAAATGTAGAGTACAGCTGGTAACAATTGCCCATTTCTTAGTACTTCTGTTATGTTTTGTTATTTAAACTAATGACCCTAGATTTGTAAAGGGAATCCAAAGTGGAAAATTAAGGTTTTTGGTGCCATTGAAAATAAGCTATAGGCTCATATTACTGAAAAATAAGGTCCTTTTAGGAGATTCAAACCTCACTCTAAAAATCTAAAATCAGAGACGATGATCAAAATACAATCCATTACATATGATTCATTTATTCATTCATTCATTTAATATTCATGAAAATGAATGTTAAAATCACACTTAGAGAAAAGTTAATATCACATAGAAGAAAAAATTGTAAGTTTCCTGCATTTGGCAATCTGTTTTCACCATGAAACAGTCTCCAGAGATGCTGAAGCCCAAACTAGCCTCTCCACTAGCACCTTTAGAACTAGACTGATTTTATTTGAAGACCTGGAATACAAGATACTGATACAAGTAAGGAAGTACAACTACAGCAATTGCAGAAAGAGTGGCAGTGACTGACAACATGTGCAGTGGTACTTGTCAGTCTTGAGTTCTGCTCCAGATGAAATGAGTAAGACAATACGCTGAGTACCCTGCGGAACTGTGCAGAAATTAGTAACCAGACCAGCACTAGCTCCTCGGAGCACAGATAGAAAAGCATGTAATTTTAAATGGTCTCTCCAGGTCTTTAAATTCATTCATACAATTTTAAATGTCAGCTTATTACTGAAGTCTCAATTTTACTGATGATAAACCTTTACTTAAAATCACAGCAGATGCAGCAACTTTCTAAGCACAGAGCAAAAGGCTACAGAGCTTTTGCAAATGTTCCTACAGAATTAGGACTTTGGAAGCATTCCTGTTACATAACTTCAGCTGTATAAAAGTTAGGTATCCAGCCTCAGTTAATGATTAAGTTCCGTCTCTAGTCAATTGGACAAGTGAATAACCTTTTGAAATGCCTTTCTCTCCCTCTCTGGCCATTGATGGAGGCTATTTCATAAGCTTAGCCTGTGCCTTACCTCTAGATGAGTGAAGTTAGGTGAAGTCTGCCTGCCATGACTTCAATGCTCCACAGGTACAGACCCCACAGAGGGGGTCTCAGACACATGCAGAAAGTGTCCTGGGTGACGTGTCCTTGTGACATTGATTTCTCCAGCATGTTTGCACTATATGAGGGGAGTCTGTCACCAATCAGTCAGCAGTTTGGGGTACCTCATCTCCTGTATTCAGTACTTCACATAATTCCATGTTGCCAACACTGACTTTTCAGCTGTAACCGGCACACGTGCAAAAAACAGATGGAATTAACTGCGTAATGGAAATACTGCATTTAGAAACAACTCTTTGTTAGAAGAAGCCAAGTTTCAGATTTAATAATACAGAGGGAAATCAACCTAGTGAGATAGATGAAGTATATAATCAGTGAAGTCATGTTGATCAAAACAGTGCTTTAATAACATCTACTTTTTAAAGACTGTCACAAACAAATCAATGGATGTCAGTCAATTTATCATTCTCTGTGGTTGGAGATCAGTTCCTGGGAAATGACTGCAATATCTTAGCATGATTACACAGTATTAAATAATTATTCAATGTGAACTAATGCTCTTCGTGAGCATTGCCAACAACCCTGAAAGCTGCTTTGCCTAAGTAAAAAATAAAAGTTCTGGTTCATAATTCTATTATTTTTTCCTCCTTTATTCAAAAGTAAGGAGGCACTCTTCAGTCATGACAGGGTTCATTTACTGAAAGTGCCTCCTGAGTTTACCAGCTCATGCACCTGTCTCAAGGTATGGTTAGCTAAGGAGATAAGGGTAGTTAACCCATGGTAGCAAGCAGTTGCAGAGTATCCATGTATTTTTAGGTGCGTACTTAGAGATGTCTATGTGTGAGGCAGGCACCTAGGGCCCACTGTGCTCAGTGGAGATACAGGACTCAGTTCAGATAAGCGGTGAGCGCCATCTGACACGCCTGGTCCCCAGCTGCTGCTACAGAGGGCATTAGTCTCCTATAGGTCCTGTGCCACATGCACCAGCTCACATGGATGTCTGGGATACTCAAGGACATCTCCATTGGCACTAGGCACCCACATGCAGACAACTGGATTGAATCCTGAGGAAGCACAGCCAGCAGACACCAGAGAATAATTCAGTTCACCCTGATGTATTTACCTACTTCTTGATTCATTTTTCCTCACATGAGGATTTAGTGCTGTCTGGGATGCCATGGGACACCCAAGACTTCCACACAGGGCTGGCAGACAGCCCCATGACCTGTAGGGGACCATGGCCTGCTGGAGGCCAAGCACTGTGTGTAGGAACCCAACCAGGCACACAGGTGTAGTGCCAGGCCGCTGAGCAGCTCCCTACACCCCAGGGATGTCTCAGATGGGATGCCATTACCTGTGATGGGATCCTCTGCACTAGAGCTCTCAGTCCCCTCCATTTAGGTTTCACAATCTCAGAATTAATCTTTCCCTGAATGCTGGATAACTGCATCTTGTCTTTTACTATCTTCCCAAAGAAGCTGGCGTGGCCTCTGAGGAGTTTCATTTCTCCTTTGTGCCTTTGCTTTGGTAAGTAATTCCTCAGGTCAGAAAAGCATTTTTATTTGGGCCACCGTTAAGCATGTGTTTATATGTTAAACATTAGTTCAAATCTTAGCACTTGGAAAGGGGCTTCAGTATGCCCTTACCTGCTCTCCCGTATTAGTACACAACATAGCAAAGGCTTCTTCAAACATCTAATTTCACTGCTAATAAAATATCCCATTTTCCAGGGCCACAGAAGGAGAAGACAAAATAGTCAGGACAGTTTCTCAAGGGCTTAGCAACACTCATGGGTCCAAAAGGCCTGGAGAAATAATCTCTTCCACGCTTTTCACAGGTGCAGGGAACACCAGGAGAAGTTGATAGAGCCTGCAGCTCTCACAGAGAGGACGCTAAGGTAAACTTTCCCTGGTGTCACCTCTCCTTCCCTGACCTGCCCTCCTTTCCCACAGCTCATTAATCAGATCAGCCTTCACTACCCCATCCCAGTCTCACCTGAAAGGCTTCTGCCTCTTCCTCCACATGCTGCAAAATCAGGGTGCAGAGGAGGAACAGCAACATAAGGAGGGAAGGGACAGCACGTCAAGTATAAATTAAAGGAGCTGTATGAGAGGTTAATGACTCTGCTAAATTCATTCTTGCTGTAATCTCACTACAAGTAATAAACTACAGAGACAAACTCACCCCAATGCCCAGGGGCACCAGTAATTGTGTCCTATGGGTCCAACTCTGGCTATGGAAATCAATGCATCGCCTTCCTGTGACTTCAATGATCTTGACATGACCTTGGCATCATTTCTTCTACTTCCCATCTTCTCTCCTCTATTTTCCCTCTGCTGCAAATTTTTACTGCCTTAAATAAGCTGTGAATTATGGCAACCAGCTACAGAAATCTAATTCTTTCAGGAGTCTGTATTATGTTCTGCCAGATAATCCATCTGTGCAAATCAGCCTGGAAACAGGAATTTAGCCCTGCTGAAATTAAGCTGAGAGAAAACAGAAAGAAACTACCATTTGAAATGTAGATCTGCCACTGAATTTTAAAAAGATGTGGCCGTGACCTCAGTTAATCTGTTCCACCAGTGACACTCTCCTATAAATAATACCATTTTCTCTGGTTTTGCATGTCTTCATAAATCTACTGCAGGTGGACAGTGTCAGATTTTAGCTACAAATGCTAAAATTTTTTATTCATCTATTGAGCCAGCTCCAAGTGCCCCTGATCTAGGTGTTCCTGCTCTGGCAGGGGGATATGAGGTCCCTTCCAATCTCTAACATTCTGTGATTCTGTGATTCTTCTTATTATTTCAAATTTAGGGTGGCTAGACCAGGCTTATACCTGAGTAAAGGGCTAATTCAATTCCCATGTCCCTCCTACTAGGGGGGACATGACAGTGATGCATCCAGCCACAACACATCCAGCTAATTTGTATTATCCAGGCAACCAAGAGGCACGATAACAGCTTTGAATTAGTATAGCTGGGGACTTTGCTATAAATTATCCAAACCAAGATGAAAAGTGTTGCCCTTCTTTCCCAACCTCCTGTGCTGAAACATATTTCAACAAAGACAAGCAGTACAGAACCAGCAAAAAACCCAACAAAATCAGAATAAACATTTATGTTTTTCCTTAGCATAATGGATATACTTCCATACTTCCATATTTCCCATTTACAGACACAACTATACAGGAATAAAGATGAAGCACTGCTCAGGAAAGGGTACAGTTAAGAACAGGACAAAGAGAAGCCAAACTCTTGCAAAAAGACACAAATCACGCTGAGAGTGAATAAACTGCAAGTGAGCCAGGAGGAAAGCTGTGGAAGATACAACCAGCTCAGAGCAGGTGAGATCTCAGCTGACCCTTGTCCAGCCTTATCATCCTCAGGAACATATTGGAGAAACACGTTTCAGGGACGGCTGAATTTTAGTTCATTTTTCCCTGGGTGAAAGGACAACGAGGTGACCTGTAAGGAGCCGTCCAGCGCTGTGTTTTTTTCAGCTATAATTCTCAGCTATGTAGGAAACTGGCACAAGAAAAGGGGCCAGTGTGTCCAATATCACACCTGGATTCCCATCTAGGAATTGGGATTGTGGCATGTCCCACAGCTTTGACACTGCTAGGAGATACCTCTGTTTAAAAGGATACTGATTCTGGTTCAATTTTTTAAAATTGCAGTTGGTTTCCTATGCTCTTTCATATAACCTAACAAGCAATTGTTTAAGTGGCTTCTTTAATGAAAGATTTCTTTGTCTGAAAGCTGTTAAATATTACAGTTGATTTACAATGAAAGCTGAGAGCAGAAAGCAAGCTCTGTTGCATTGATTTCTAAGTACATAGCAAGGAGCATCTCCTGTGACCAGGCTGAGAGTTTGCAGACTTGAAAACAAAGGTACGCTGCAGAAATAACCTGCTGGATTTCCTATTCTGCTACATCCAGGTAAATATTCAGCAATTTCACTGATTCCAACAGGTTGTTGAAGTTACCCTATCTAATCAATGTTAGAGCCTTATCTGCATTATATGGGAGTCCACTGGAGTAGTTTCCTTGTTTTTGAGGGACATGAGATCAGGCCTTCATATTCTTCCTGAGTCAGAATCTGGCCAGGAGAGTGAAACTCAGATTTTATACACAGGATGTTGCACATAGTACATCTACTGCACGCTGGACATCTGGGATACAAGTCTCATTCTCTTAACAGTGAAGAACTGACCTTTTACTGCCTCCTTTAAAAGATATTGAATTATTTATTAAATTACTGTTATTAGGGCTGTCAGATAACAACAAATGACTGAGAATTTTTTTTTTTACCTTTGCATCCTATTTCATTGCTGTCATGCAACACATGTCCTTGCATACCAACTGAATGAGGAAATGTTGCATGGTGTAGCAGCAAAGAATTGCTGCTTTGTTTAAGGGAGACTGCTCAGTGGGGGGACCAGGAGTGTGTACAGTAATTAATTACCTTCCTTTGAGTCCTCAGCTTTACCTGATTGGCTTGGGGTGGCAGTAAACGGGGAGTGTTCCTCTGCTTTATCTCAATAAAAACATAAGTGGGTTCGCTGGAAGGCTTAACTGAAGGGGTTGAGGACTTTTTGTCCTCCAAGATGCCCATTTATCTCAGTCCCCTCAAGATGCAGTAATTTTAAAAAATGGCTAGGTTTCTGATCCCAGTTCCAGTACTAACAGGAATGTATCTGCATCCAAAAAGCTTCCAGCTTCAATCACCAGGCAGGGACAAGGGGCGCAAGACAAGCACCATGGCTAGACTGCTACCAGTACCTGAGACAGCTGGCTAAAGCTAGCCCACATCTGTTTGCCCTGTATGGCCATCACTCCTGAGGTTGTTTAATAGACACATTTTTGGTCAGACAAAAACCATCACAGTCCACTCCAGCCTCTCCAAGAAGGACTCTGTGAAATAAAATTTAAGCACTATACATCATCTTGTGGATTACAAATTTATATTACCTAGGTTTGTGAGTAAACACAGAACATCAACCACTAAATTGTCATTCTGCATCAACTCGTGAGCCATCAGTGCTTTACAGATTCAGGAGGTGATATGATATTGTTCATTATGTTTGGTGGGAAATGACACCACATTTTTCACAGCATTTGAATGTGATTTGTCAACAGCACAAGTACATGATGAACACTGCAATTTCCATGTCTCACTAATTATGTGGAAAAAACCACCGAGGGAATAAGAAACACTTGCAATAGCTTCTTACCTGACAAGAAAAGGAAAAGGACATGAAAGGTAAACGTACATTTCTAAAAATAAATAGAATATCTTCTCCATCCATAAAAAAGCAGAACCAGCAAATTGGTTTTCACCCTCAAGGGCTTTGAAGAAAGAAAAGGTAAGGTTAGATTCATGGCAAAGTGCAGGGTACTGAGTCAGTGCACAGAGCATGATGAATCGTGCCCAAGGCATTGCTGCTGAGGCAAAGCTACGGGTATTTAAGGTTGATTGAACAGGACAACAAACAAGGATGTGTTCAGGTGTTCTGTTTCCTCCAATGGGGTATGTGGGTGAAAGCTTTTGTGGGGTTGTGTTCAGGAGATTATACCAGAGATGTCAATAATTCTGTTTCAGAAAGGGGGTTGAAAATAACATTAATTAAGGTTTTAGCTATGTTATTAACTTTGTGCCCATAACTTGAAGGACAAAATGTTCAGACTGAATTTCCCCTTTTTCTTACTGTTTCTACAAATTAGATCTGGGTACCACCACAAGCAATGACTGCAGGAGCATTCAGAGGTGTTAAATGCAAGTGGCGTTCAGCCCTGCCAGTGGCACTGACCCACCAGGAGAAAAGTTCATCTAAACGAAAAGCTATGTTTCATAATGGGGAAAAAATACATTTTAATTCAGTTTTTAGGGCTCATCCATTTTGCATTTATTTTTCACAATCCTCTTAGCCAAAAAAAACTAAAGACATAATAAATGATAGTCCAAATTTTTAAAATTTTATTTTATATACCAATTTTCAACATCTTTAAGGGGCATGTTTTGCAGAAGATGAGTGATGAGCACTGGTTTTATTCATTAATAGAGTTAGTGGAAAAGAAACATCCTGACAGCATTTGCCCCCACCACCAGTGTCCCCTTCAAGGCATTGCATTCTCGTAAATGGATCTGGAGCTTACGTGAATGGTGTTTCAGGTCTAGCTAGCAGGATGCAGTATAGAGTGGACTTGGAGCAAGCACATGCAGGACACCAACTAACAGCAGGTCTAATCCCGACATAAACAAGCCAAAATTTCTGCAACAGGCTGACAGCAGTCAACAGCAAAGACATAAGAAAAAACGTATTTTTATGGGCATCTGAATTACTCTCAGGAAAAAAATACTGGACCAAAGTTAAAAGCAAGGTGAGTACTTGCCACAGGCAATCCTGCCAGTGATTCAGGAAGGAGGAGTCTTTGACACTGTCCCGCACAACATCCTTGTTCTGAATTGGAGAGACACGGATTTGACAGTTGGACTACTCGCTGGATAAGGAATTGGCTGGATGGTCGCACCCAAAGAGTTGTGGTCAATGGTTTGATGTTTAAGTGGAGACCAGTGACGAGTGGTGTTGCACAAGGGTTAGTATTGGACCAGTGTTGTTTAACTTCTTTGTTGGCAATGTGGACAGTGGGATTGAGTGCACCCTTAGCAAGATTGCCAATGACACCAAGCTGTGTGGTGCAGTTGACACATTGGAGGGAAGGGATGCCATCCAAAGGGACCGTGACAGGCTTGAGAACCTCATGAAGTTCAAGGAGGCCAAGTGCAAGGTCCTGCACCTGGGTCTGGGCAATCCCAGGCACAAATAGAGGCCGGGTGGAGAATGGATTGAGAGCAGCCCTGAGGAGAAGGACTTGGGGGTGTTGGTTGATGAGAAATTCAACATGACCCAGCAATGTGCTCTTGCATCCCAGAAAGCCAGTCGTGTCCTGGGCTGCATCAAGTGTGACCAGCAGGTTGAGGGAGGTGATTCTCCCCCTCTGCTCTGCCCTCATGACACTCCACCTGGAGTACAGCATCCATCTCTGGAGTCCTCAAGCACAGCAATGACATGAACCTGTTAGAGCGAGTCCAGAGGAGGGCCACAAAGAGGATCAGAAGGTTGGAGCACCTTCCATAGAAAGACAGGCTGAGAGAGCTGGGGTTGTTCATCCTGGAGAAGAGAAAGCTCCAGGGAGACCTTATAGCAGCCTTCCAGTATCTAAAGGGTGCTTATAAGAAAGATGAGGACAGACTTTTTAGTAGGACATGTAGAGATAGGACAAGGGATAATGGTTTTAAACTAAAAGAGCATAGATTTAGATTAGCTATTAGGAAGACATTTTTTGCTCTGAGGGTGGTGATGCACTGGCACAGGTTGCCCAGAGAAGCTGTAGATGCCCCATCCCTGGAGGTGTTCAAGGCCAGGCTGGATGAGGCTTTGAGCAACCTGGTCTAGTGGGACATGTCCCTGGCCATGGCAGGGGGGGTGGAACTTTCAGATCCCTTCCAACCTATGATTCTATATCACAGACACCTTGATGATCCTTGAATGCCTCCTCAGATTTCCACAGATCTACAAAACTGCTTCTTGATTCCTTCATACTGAGCCCTGCTCCTCTAAGCCTGCTAAAGGAGACTTTGCTGCCTGGTTTTGCCTTTTTCCTCTGCCCTTTGAACTCACCTAAAGGTCTGGGAGTGGGCTCTCTGTCCTCAGTTGCAGCTGAACACTGTCCTCCTGGCTCCTGCCCATTCGCAGCTCAAAGCCTGGGGCCAGCGGTCTGGTGAGGCACTTGGATTTTAGTGCAAATTAATCCCATTTCTAACTCTTCCCAGGGGAGGGATAAAGTATGGAGACATGGAGATGGGCCAGAAGAGAAAATAAATTGGTGTTTTAAAGCATCCAGCACCATTTTTGGGGGCAGGGTGGAAATCCAAGTCACAACTTCACCACAATCTGGTAATTTTGTGAACATCTTTCCCATCCTTATCCCCACCACGCCTCCCTTGAGCTTCTGCCCTTCAAAATAATCACTTTAAAAGAGCTACTAGCAGCTAGTCCCTGCCGAGTAGGAGGGATGGACAATATTTGCTGTGCAGAGAACAAGGAAGATCATGGGCAGAGCCTGCATGGTGCGCAGAGAGCTGGAGCTCAGGGTCATGACATCTTGCAGGACAGGAGAGAGAAGAGTTTCAGATCCCTGTTCCTCCAGTTCGTGCTTCACCCTCAGCCAAGATGCTTCAGATATCTGATTAGCAGCATCTTGCCCTGGCTCCTGCAATTCTCTGCTGGCACATCTGACCTTTTATTTTGGAAAGGAAACATTCAGCCTGGCCTTCTACCTTGGAAAGGATGCTGACACCTGCCACATTTTTTCACTTGGAAGAGAAAGTAATTTCTGGTCTCTTTAATACAGTACATAGCTGGAGTGACCCATGGGACAAGCTAGATGGATATTTTGGGAACAGTGGTTCTTAACTAAAAGCTCAGCTTGGAAGGTTTTCCCATGTTTGAGAGTCTGCAGTTAGTTTGGTATTTATCTAGCTGCTAGTATGTGAGCATTGCTCTGACACCAAACAAGCTCCAGCACATTCAGGGCTTTAAATATTCCTCTCTCAGATCATGGTACTGCCTTTGACCTTGAGGGAGCTGGAGTATGCCTGGCCACAGCACAAGTCCAGAATGTCCTCCAGCAGAGCACATCTTCCCTCGCACACCACCCCGGGAGCACCGGGGGCCCAGAAAGCTCATGCCAGGGTTGCAAAGGGCTTTGAGGGGACATTGTCTGTGAACAAGGCACTTCACTGGGAGGGGAGACAACACAGGGCAGAGCACAGTCATGAAGCAAAGACATTGTCACTCGGCACAATCAAGCGCTGTCATTCTCAAGCTGATTGAGACCTAATGAGTTATACTAACACAGCTGTAAGAGCTCCAGCATATGGCACAGCACAGTTTGGTCTGTGTCTGCATGACCAGGGGCAGCCTTTGGGCCAGCAGGGATGGAGCAGCATGTTGTGTTCTTCAAGTTGGACTATGTGCTAAAAGTACTGCAAGAGAGACCAAAATGACTTCTTGGGTGCAGAAAGAGCTGCTTTTTGGATGGCAGCCCACTGCCTGTTTTTTTAAGAGGGCCTTATAAATGCTTTTCCTTGTGTCAAACAGAGAAACAAAGAGGAAAACCAGATAGGAACAGCAGGAGGCTCACTCACTCCCAACAGCAATTAAAACATTCACGTGCTTTGCAATATAGCAATACATGCCCTTGTCCTGGTTAACAGAAGAAAGTTAACAGAGTTAACTTTCTTCATAGTAGCTAGTATGAGGCTGTGTTCTGGATTTGTGCTGAGAAGGCGGCTGATAACATGCTGATGTTTATAGTTGCTGCCATGACTGTCAAGGACTTTTCAGCTTCTCTGCTGTGCCAGCGTCTGCAGGTGCAGGAGAAGCTGGGAGGGAGCACAGCCCCAGTTACTAGCCTAGGATGCAACCTTGGGTTTAGGATTGAGACCCAAATTGGCCAGTGGTATATTCCATATCATGCACATCATGCCCAGTATATAGATGAAGGTCTTCTCCAGAAGTTCTCTCTCTTGCTCTGAGTTGTATCCCTCTGGGTCACCCCTCTCTCAGGGTCGTCACAGTCTCTTGGGCTCTTATCTCTCTTCTGGGATTGCGGTTTCAGGACTCTCCCTACTCTGGGATCGTTAGCTGGGAACAGGCTGAGCCTTGGTCATCGGGTGGTGAGCAGTATCACTGTGTATCACTCATTTGTATATTTGTATATATTACTACTATTATCATCATTATCATTATTTCCAATATTATTGTAGTTTAAATTGTTCTTATCTCAACCCATGAGTATCTTTTCCCTTTGCCTCTTTAGTTCTCTCCCCCATCCCCAGGAGAGGGTAGCAGGGAGGGTGAGCAAGCAGTTGTTGTGGTTTTGGCTGCCAGCCAGGATCAAAACTACAACAGCCCTTGATGACACGGTTGTTTTTCTCCTACCATTTATTTTGGGAAGGATGGCTTATATGCATTTACTTCTCCATGCTTTCTGAGTGTCATCGATGCTGCGCACGCGAGAACATTAAAGCAGGAAAAGAAATGACAGAGATTCGTTAAATACAGTGCTCCAGTTATTCAACAGTGCTTAAGTGGTCCTGGTAGCCACATTTTCTGAGCATCTCACAGCCTTTTTCTCAATGTATTCATTCTCACAGCACTTCTGTAATACTTTCTAAACCCATATGACAGAGGAATAATTAAAATACAGATAGTGAGGCTAATTTGATTATCCATTACACCACATCCGTACAAGTAAATAAAACAGCTCAGGGAGTCTTATCTGACCAACTGGCCCAGCACAGCCTACATCCATGTAGATACGCTCCATGCACCAAAACAGAGGGGCTTCATCCAAACTGCCTGCAGGGAATAGTCCCATGCCTGTGCTAAACCAGGCTTTGTCCAACACAGCACCAGCTGGCCCAGGCCAAAACACTGCAGGAAGTGTGCTACAAAGTCAGCACACAGACGTGATGGTGGGACAGTCACTCTGAGCACCCTGAGCTGCCATTTGGGAGCACCCGCTTCCTGGCTGGGGCTGTACACGGAGCCAGGCACCCGCAGCTCTGCAGCACGCCTGCTCGGAGTGGTCACCCACAGACAGTGATGCCACCAAAAGTGAAAGCAGTTGAGGATACTTTACCCAAAAGCAACACACGTCGGAGATCCTTTGACAAACACCATCTGACAGGTAATAGCAACAGTTTTCTGCAGTCAGTGCAGGTGCAGAATTAACAGAAACAGGACCCTGGGCTGGTTTGCAAGTTACTGCAATAAGCCTGCAATAACTTTGTTCTAGTTTAATGTAAAACCCATCATCGGTTGCATTTGAAGTGAACAGGGCTCTCTGCATAACCACTGTTGTGGAACACCTGCGATCAGCCATCTTTCCCTTCAATGTTGATACCATCACTTAATGCTTTCTCTGGACAGAAAAACAGACCAGCATTTCAGAACGTCTGGCACAAAATCACCGAGCAGGGGGTAAGAATAACCCTCTATCAAAATGCTTCCTGGTAAAACCACATTCATCAAATAGGGTGAAAAATCTGGCAAGATAAAACAACTTTTCAAGATATCTGTTAAGTACTGCAGTTCCTGAGAACAAAAGCAATAAATAGCATGAGCAACAGGTGCAGACCATCACACGGTATGGGTAACCAATGCCAACCTCCTGGATACTTAATAGATGTTGGGGTCCAATGAAAAAAAAAAATTTAAAACATACACCATTTGATTGTTACTCACTGACTAAACAAGTTCACAGATGAACACGCAGAAAGTATTT